>NW_006922362.1:880028-902433 GCF_000298275.1 Orycteropus afer afer
TTTGTTTTTGTTTTTTAAGTTTGGTGGAACCTAAGCACATTTTTTTTTTTTTTTTTTAACATTGTGGGAAAGGGGGAAAGGTCAAGTTAATGAAGAGCTTGAAGACCCAAAAATCAAGACACCATTGGTTATGTAAGTTTAGAGAGTTAAGACAAAATTATAGTATCACAGAATAGGTGGACAGACTGTACCTCAATGAAAGAGGCAAAACTTTAAGGATATTAGAAGTCTACTGAAGGGACTTGTTCTCATTAACTAGTGCCGCTCTGACAAGAATATACCACAAATGGTATGGTGTTAACAAACAGGAATTTATTCTTACAATTTGGAGGCTTTAAGTCCAAGTTCAAAGTGTCAGGCTTTAGGGGCTGGGTGAAAGCTCCTCAACTTTGGGATCCAGCTCTGCCTCTGGAGGTAGAGGGTTTTCTTTACTCAGGCAGCTGCAGGCTGCTGAGGCTGAGAAATCCCAAGGTTGACAAGTAAAAAGGTACAGTCCTGATGTTACCAAACCACATGGCAGACCATTAACTTAAGTCCATTTTAAGTCCCAAGGTTGGCAGAGCATAGCAGGCTACTGAGCAACAACATGGCTACATGCAGGGTCCAAACGTGCCAAAGCCTTGACACCATTCTCAAAACTTCTCCTTAAATACAGGAAGCAGACCACATCCCAAAGTAGCTACTCAGCTGCTTGTGGTAGATCTCACCATGGAGCTGATTGCCAGTCTAATCATAGGGAATAACTACCACCAGTGCCCAGCCATTCTACCAGGCCCAGCCAAGTTTACACAAAAACATAACCACCACAGGATTGATATAATTTTTTTTTCCCCCAGTAGGGAGTAGGAAATTTTCTTTAACCTTTTATGTGAACCTTTATTAACACCTTCCATTTTGGAATCTTACATCAAGTGCAAGTTCTTGGATATCTTTGTGGAATTCCTCTTTCTCCATTATATAAGGCTAGGAGCAGAATGATGAATGTTGGTGTTTCAGTGGTAGAATTCTCACCTTTTATATGGGAGACCTTGGTTTGATTATAGACAAATACAGTTTATGAGCAACCACTACACATCTCTCAGTGGTGGTTTGTATGTTGTCATGATTCTGAACATGTTTCATCAGAGCTTCCAAAGGTCTGTACAGTCAAAAGCCTGGTATGTACTTCAGAAGATCAGCCAATGAAAAATATGTGAATGACAGTCATCTAATCTATAACCAATTATGGGTATGGTACAATATTTCACAGTGTTCCATGAGTTGGGAGCTGACTCAACAGCAGCTCAAAAGAAATTGTGTAGACCATAAAGATGCTTAACTTTTTCTTATCTAGAAAATGGGCTTTGACTGAAGCTAAACTAATCAAACACTCTAAGATTTTGCATTTGAACAAAATAATTAGGAAATATATTTGTGTGCATTTTAAAAATTGAAATATCTTTAAACTATTAATTCAAGTATTGATACGGGGAACCCCAGCAATTTGGCATTCAATATTCTAAAGCAGGCAATGACATGTCTTTTAAATGTGTTGTATGTTTGTGTGTGTTCATTCTAATGTGGAGAGTTGGAAATATTGAAGGGCTAGATATTATTTTACATAAGTAAATGAAGAAATTTAAAGTTTTTGTGGGGCACAAATGAATCAACAAGATAGACTTTCACCCACTTCCCAAGCTTAAATTAATTTCTAGACCTAGGACTCTTAAAGAAACAGCAATTTTGTTAACTTGAGGAAGGACCATGGAGCACTGATATAAAACCTTAAATGTGTAGCATAAACCTCATCTCATTTCGCTTTGACATGACCTTAGAATATCCAAAGGTGTATTTGTTTTTGACCCAAGGAAGACAAATAATCAAACTGTAAGGAGATGGATGCTGATTAGTTAGATGTTTGGATAATGTTCTGATGTAACTCTAATTCCTAAAGATGCAATTTGCTAGTGTAGCAGTGGGCAGGTGATGGATGAAGTATGAACAGCATAATTACACAGTCAACTCAATGAAATAATCAGGTATTCATCACCTAATCCCTGTGCTTGTGATCAGAATAGATACCCTCAACAACTAGACAATCTCTATTCTGAATGTGATTGTGAGCAAAAAGAAATAAGTCATAAATTCCAGGAAACCTACAAAAACTTCTATAATCTGTGACTCACCAAATAAATTCAATAGATCCAGCAGGCCATAGATCATAGGAATGTGTGCAAACACTGTCACTGGCAGTGATATCTTATTCTCCTCCCAATATTGCAACACGATTAAGGTTGAAAATGAATTCTTGATTTATGTTGTCCAATATGAACCAAAATTTTTCACTCATCTATCCACAATGTTGAGCTCTTAGCACAACTCCGTTATCCATTAAAAAAATGGTATATTCAGAAGTGGGCTCAGCAATACATTTAATACATTTAAACAAGAGACACTCCCCAAGTAAATATCATAGAGTTCAAACATGTCTTGCAACACACAATATCTCTACTATAGAACAATTTCACTCAGAAGAATTAAAAATAAAAGTGAAAATGGAGCATTCTCTAAAGGGGTCGAATTTCAAACACAAACTCCTTTCAGGGTCTAACACAGAACATGATCTAATACACTTAGGAAAAGGTTAATTTTGGCTGGTATAATATTTTAGATTAATAGTGTGATTAAGTTAACTAGTCTATTTGAATATGTTCTTATTTGAAGCTAAGAGTGACTGTTATATTTTGACAATTCATAGATCAAAAATAGGCTAATTTATACTTCTCGACAATCTCTTCCTCTTGATTATTTTTCTTCTTTTATCAGACTGTTATTTTCTCAAGAGGATTTACAAGTAGCATTCATTGGTCATGACAAACCTGCAATTATCTGGCTTTCATGCAGTGTGTATTATTTCATTATAAAGTTGTCTTTTTTTTTTTTTTTAATTATTACTCCTTCAACTTATTTGTTTATTGCAATTAGCCCACTAAAAATCTCCTTAATTATTTTAAGTGACTCTTTCATTAGTACTAATGCATTTTCTTATAAAATTATTTTAAAAAAATAAATTCAAATTAAATTTGCTCTTCAATACCATATATCCAAAGGAACCAGGTCTAAGATAAGAAATTGGCATACTATGCTCTTCTTCTATGCTGGACAAATGTTCCTCTTAGAGAATTAGTTTCTTTGTCAGTAAAATTAAATATATAATCTAGAAAATTAAAAAAAAAACTGTACAATTTTCTGTATTTCTGTTTTGTCATGTTGTTATATAAAGAATATAGGAAAGGTAGGTAGATGAGGAGACCTGGTGGTACAGAGGTTAAGTGCTCAGCTGCTAACTAAAAGGTTGGCTTGTAGAACCCACCAGCCACTCCAGGGAGAAAGATGTGGCAGTCAGCTTCTGTAAACATTACAGCCTTGGATACCCTGTGAAAGAGTTCTACTTGTCTGATAGAATCACTATGAGTCAGTCAACTCAATGAAAGTGATTTAGATAAAGGGGTAAATCTCTTCAAGTCTTCTCTAATTCATGGCATCCTTATATTTGATGAAAATGTTACAAGATCCTGTGTCTTTCTTATGATCTCCAGCATGTTTGAGTTTGTCATTGTAGTTATTTTCCCAGTTCATCTTGGAAGGGTCTCCCTTCCGTCCCCTTGCTGGCCCTCTCCTTCACAAAACAGGATGTCATTCTTCATTGATTAATCTTTCCTGGTGACATGTTCAGAGCAAATGACATAGGCAACATTCTGTTGTGATACATAGGATTTTTACTGGCAAATTTTAAGAAGTAGATCACCATACCCTTCTTCTTATTCTCCCTTAGTCTGGAAGTTCCACTGAAATTTGCAGGTATTTGAACTACAGTAGCATAGCTTTCAGTATCACAATAATACATAAGCCCCCATAATAGGCAAACTGACAGAAAGGTGGTAAATAATGAAAATAGTAAAGGATTTTAAAACTGAATTTTTAATTAAATAAATGACATCAAATAAATTATAGTTCTTAAAAATTAACTCCTGTACATATCAGTTTTTCATCTTTTATGAGTCAGTGATATTAAATGTTATTTTTTTTCAGAATGTATGATGATGGGTTCTGCTACAATCATACATACTTAAAATAAACATACAAATATATATATTTATATATTCTTGTCCTTTTTTTTTTTTTTTTTAAAGTCACTGATAACTTCCAATGTAGTATGGAATCACAGGGTAAAAACCCAGAATTAGGAACTCTTTTTATGCCTCTGAGCTTCAAAGAAACTGATCATTTTGGAAGCTAAGTTTAAAGAAAAAATAAAACACACATAGAAAGGGTAGCTAAAAGGCAAAAATTAAGCAAAATTCAAACATTTTATAGGTCCCAACATAACTCCTAAAGCATTTAAAACAGAAATAAGAACTTTATTATTCTTATTTATATATCAAAATTATATAAAGATGAATTGTGTTAATGAAAGTCATATAAAGAATTAGAGAAGTTCAAGCTCTCAGTGAGAATCAGAGTCTCGTATATAGAAATGATAGAGTATAAAAGAGTTTTTGAAGCAAAGATAGAACTTGGATATTTCAAGACGATGACTGAGGATGATCCAAGATGGTGAATTAGGCAGATACACTATTCAGATCCTCTATAACAAAGACAGAAACTCTGGTAGCATAGTGCCTAAGGCACTTGGCTGCTAACCAGAAGGCTGGCAGTCCAAACCCACCAGATACTCCTCAGAAGGAAGGTTGAGCAATCTACTTCTGTAGTGATGCTGCCTCAGAAACCCAAAGAGAGGGTCACAAGGGTCGGGGCCAACTCCATGGCACATAACAACAACAACAACAACATAACAAAGACTGGAAAAAACAAGGGAAATGGCTATGGATGACCTGTAACCCAGAGGTTCAAAGGAAAGTATAAAGAAGTATACCAAATGCTGATGTGAGGAAAATACTGAACAGAAGCAGTGAAATAAGAGCAGTAAACAGGCAACTGGCAAGCAAGGCCATTTTGAATTATTGTAAGCAACATTCTGATTAGAGCAGGAACCAGATAACTGGCTCCACTTGCCAAGGACTACACCAGCATCCACAATTGGTAATCAGGTGACCAGATAGGTATGACCTCCCCCTTTACCTCCCAGTGACCAGAGGTGCCCCCTCATTGACTCAACAACTGGTCAAATTGCCCCACTTCCAGAGCTGTGCTGCTTTTTATTTCCTTATCTTTCTGCTTAGTTCTTCCCACCCTTCTCTTTTCTTTTTATTTTATTTCCTTCTCTTCCCTTGCATTTCTTCTTTTTTGTATTCTGAAGAGGGGGGGCCACACAGTTAGCAGAGCCCACACCTACCCTTCCCTGCTCAGAGATGCACACTCCCATTGAGAATGTTATACATTACTATCAAATTTATTGAGTGGCTGCCACTTTCACTAGTACTTTGTGTTACTTTTAATCGTTATTTTTATTTTTTCCTTCTTGTGTCTTCCTTCTTCATTCCTTGTTTTCTTCACTCCTTTATTTATAATTCCTCTTGACTGGGCCCCTACTTTTTTTCATCCTGTGGAACCTTTGTCCATCCTCTCCTCTGCAGTCAACACTGCACTCCCCCACCCCTCAGTGACAGCAGTGAATACTCCCCTGAAGTGAGGTTGACATTCCCACTACAACTGTGCTTGGTGGCTAACACTTGCACTTTTTTTTTTTTTGTTGTTGTTGTTGTTCTTCACTCTTCCTCACCTTTCTTTCTTTTAATCTTCTTTTCCTCACTTTTTTATTCCTTTTTCTTTTATCGAGCTGATTGAGTGCCTTGCCCCCCACCCCCACACACACACCAATGCATTCACTAGCACCATCCCTAACCCTCCTTATTCTGTGGTTTGCAGTCTTGCAGTGTGAGTGCCACATTTCCACCACAGTCATGTTTGGCAGCTAGTACTTGCACCAGTACAATGCCACATTTGTTTTTAGTTTGTTTTCTCTCTCTCTCTCTCTCTTTTTTTCCACTTTCTCTTTCTTCTTAGGTGTCCTCTCTTCTCTCCCTGTTTGTTTCCTTTATTTTTCTTTCTATCATTTGCCAGTAGTTGTGACCCAGCAACAGTACACACCCTTTAACACCACACCTGCTGCCTCACACTGGGTGATGCCACCACTTGTTCTAACGAGATTGGATTGATGAAATTTGAGGTTTGAGAAAACTATAGGCAAAACTAAGTAAAACATAGACAAAACTCTAAATATTAAAAAAGTAGTAATAATAATATGAGAACAAAATGTCAAAATAAATAGAAAATCATAAGCCATGCAAAAAGAAGATTAATACTAAAATTCTAGAAATAGAAAATGCATTGAAAGAACAAAGGAGTAGAGCTGAATTAATGGAAGACAGAATTCATGAGATTGAATACAAATCTTTGAATATTTGTCTGTTAGAGGAACAATCAGAAAAAAAAGAATTTCAGTAGAAATAAAGAAAGCCTTAGAATCATTTGGGACATGTCAAAAGAAATAACTTGCATGTGACTGGAATTCTAGAACAGGGAGAGACCAAAAAAGGAACAAAAAAAAATTGTTGACTATTTTGTGGAGGAAAACCTCCCAAATGTTATCAAATATGAAAAGACATGCATTGAAGGAGCTCAATGGACCTTATATAAGAAACCCCACCCCTCCAAAAAATAACTAAGACATATAATAATCAGCTTTCCAAAATGAAAACAAAGGAAGAATTCTGAACACAGATTCAGAAAAATGAAGTCACCTACAATGGCAAGCCAATAAGAGTAAGCTATGAAACCATTCAGGCAAAGCAGTGGGATGGCATATGAAAGAAAAAATTCCAACCAAGACTTATATACACAGAAATTAGTTTTTTTCATTATGATCATGAAATTGAGACATTACCATACCGACAGAAATTAAGGCAATTTTCAATAAAACCTTACTGAAGATAATTGAAAAACCGTTGCAACAGTATTTTGACAAAGAACTTCCAGAACTGCAAGCTAGATTCAGAAGAGGATGCAGAATGCTGATGTCAGATGGATCTTGGCTGAAAGTAAAGAATACCAGAAAGATGTTTCCTTGTGTTCTATTGATTATGGAAATGCATTTGATTGTGTGGATCACAACAAATTATGGGTACCATTGAGGAGACTAGGAATTCCAGAACACTTAATTGTACTCATGAGGAGGAACCTGTACACAGACAAGGAGGCTGTTGTTTGAACAAAACAAGGGGATACTGCATGGTTTAAAATCATGCAACTTACTTGGGCCTTCATGTCCTGCTCGAGCCTGATCTCTGATATACCACCTCCATTTAATGATGGAATGCTGCTGTGCACGTCCAACATTATGACTCTGTGGAACAGACAACACCCAGTTCATGATAGGCAGCTCAGGCCTATGGTGACTTGGTGGTCCATTGTTAAGCATTCAGTTTCTACCAAAGCCCAGTAAAAAGCCAAAAACTTTTTCTCTAAAGAAGACTAGTTATTTGCAGAGGATGGCAGTGCTTTGTTCCAAAATTCCAAGGTTCTGCATCGCAATTCATGAATAGGAACCTGCCAACAACTCCAAACAACATCCATATCTACTGGAGACACTTCAAGCACCATTGGATCAGCTGGATCATATGCCCCAACTGGCAGAGCAGCCTGCACGACAGCCTGAACTTGTTGCAGAGCCTTCTGTTGTACTGGGTCCCATTGAAAACTAGCAGCTTTCTGAGTCACTTGATAAATAGGCCACAGCGACACACCCAAATTGCATTGTTTGTTTTTTTGCTTCCAAAATCCAAAGAGACCTACCAGACATTGTGCCTCCTCTTTAGTCATGGGGAAAGTCAGATACTTTTCAGGTGTAGTGTACCACCTCCACAGTCACACTTTCTATTTCACCTTTTGGGGCTCACTTGCATTTAACTTTAGTTATAGGTCTAGGAACAACAATAGGTGGTTGGGGAAGTTCCTGAGAACATTCAGCTATGCCTTCCATGGCCTATGCCTCAGGCAATGACCCAGCAGGAATAATGGGGTTAATCCCATCAAACTGAGGTGGAAGGGATAATAGTTTTACAGTAATCCCTTCAAATCGGAGGGATTTGACAGAATTTACCTGCTCCATATCCTGATCTTCCTGATTATCTGCCCATATGTCCCCATTCCAGGTTATAGGATCCCATTTTTTTCCCAATCAATGCCCTCACTTTAACTTCAGATACCATTCTGGGCTGGCAATTTAATTGGCATTGCAATTCAGATACCCTTACAATTAGACTCTGGGCTTGGTTTTTGGCAATTATCAGCTCTGTTACTAGAAAAAATAAGGCTTTCTTTCAGAGAACAACTGGAAACATTGAGCTCTTTTATGCAGCATTTAAACTTTGACTCAGCAGCCCTGAACTCAACTTGCTCTTTCACCACTTTGTGGTGAAAACAACTAACCAGCTTCTTTATACTCCTCATGCTGACAAAATTGCAGAAAAGTATCAAATGTGCCATCACTCAGAGCCTCACTTTTCAAAAGTACTTGATCTATTGGTGGTGCTATTTTGCATATTAATGTTGCCACCTCATGCCAGGAATTAGCAGGGCCTTCTTTACTAATGGAGGCAGGGTCACTAGTGCCTTTACAATTAATCAAATTGGAGAACCAATTTAGGAGTCTATCCCTATGATTTTGTCTCTCTAGAACCACTCCCAATACCAAATGTGTTAGGCTGGGTTCTCTAGAGAATCAAACCAGTAAAACTTATAGAGAGATAAAGAGAAAGAGAAGTTTATCTTAGGAAAATGGCTCCCATACTTATAGAAGTTGGGAAGTCCCAAGTTCTGGGATCAAACATCAAGCTGGAGGCTTTTCCCAACTCACGCAGCTTCAGGGGCTGAAGAGCTCAAGGTTGACAGGCTTTACTGGCTGTTCACTCCAACAAATGATGAAACTCCAGGCTGAATAGTGGATTGTTCACTCATGGACAGTTGTAGGCAGCACAACAGGATCCTGATCCACAGAATGTCTCTTTTCCCAGCATGTCCATAAATATACTGGAAGCATGCCACACCCCTAGGGAAACTCCCTTTCAATGGATCGGCTGCTCAAAACACATACATCATGGGAACAACCCAAATTACAACAGCTTAAACCACACAGAATTGTGGTCCAGCCAAGTTGACACACAGCTCCAACTATCATAGCCTTTAGTGAGATGGATTGATACAGTGACTGCAATGATGGTCTCAGATATAGCAAGGATAATGAGACTGGCACAGGACCAGGCAGTGTTTCATTCTTTTGTACATAAGGTTGCCATGTGTCAGAGACAACTTGAGGGCACCTAACAACAACAACAACAAAGGCAATTTTTAAGAACCAGACCAACCTTATGAGAAATCCTAAAATGGATTATTTGAGTGGAGAAGCAACAATGGATGATAACAATCTGAAATTACAATACATGAAATCATCGCTCAGAAAGAAACTCAAATTTAGAAGTGTCAAAAATAAAATAAATTTACGAGACTCAATATAGGGAACCAGATATATGTCAATTTGAAAAGGATGATAACTACAAAGCAAAGAGAGGGAATGAGTGATGTAGCTATACAACTTCTAGATGGAGATGAATTCAAAGTGGTATCAAGGTAGAATTAACTGATTTAAAGGTGGAAAAGTGATAATAAATTAGAAAAAGAAGAAAATCATACAGTTTTGATGAACATTAAATAAATAAGTTAAAGCAAGTATGGAAATACATAAGCAAAATTAACTCACCACAGAAAAATACCTTGGGAAAAAAAAATCCTCAAAACCATGGGAGGGGGCGGCAATATAATAGCAAAAATTGCAAAATGGATAAGAAAGTATGACTCATCGATATAAAGTCAACAAGAGGCATATCTTAGGCACAAATTTAAAAAAAAATAGATTAAAAATAAAAGTTTGGAAAAAAAGATATCAAGCAAATTGCAACCAAGAAAGTAGAAGAGTGACAATATTAACTTTGATTAAAATAGATTTTAAGGCAAAAACCAGAAAAAGAGACAAATAAAAACATGTTATAATAATTAAAGTGTCAATCAAACAAGAGGAAATAACCATAATTAACATTGATGCCTCAATGAAAGAGCCGCAAAACACATTAATCAAACTTTAACAGAATTAAAAAGAGAAACAGACTGCTTTCTAATAATAGTAAGGAACTTTAATATACCACTTTTGATGAAGGACAAAGTAAATAGAAAGAAACTCAACAAGAATGCAGAAGATCTTAAAAAAAAAAAAAAAAAAAAAATTGGACCTCATAGATGTATACAAAACACTTAAAAAAAAAACAGCACAATATACATTATTTTCCATATTTTCCAGTAAACATGGAACAATCTCGAAAACAGACCATATGTTAGGCAACAAAACAAGACCCAGTAAATTTTAAAACATCTAAATACTTCATAGCATCTTCTCAAATCACAATGGTATAAATCAGAAATCTGAAAGAGGAAGAACATGGGAAAAATAAACTTAATGGAAACTGAAAAACACTCTGCCTAAAAACTATTGGGTATTACAAGAAATATTTATTTATTTGTTTGTTTGTTTGTTATTCATTTTAATTACTTGACCAAAAGGAGAATGAAAGCACCACATAGCAATATATTTGGGACACAGAAAGAGTGGTACTCGGAGGACTATTATAGAAATTAATGCACAAATAAAAATGAAGAACGAACCAAAATCAGCACTGTAACCCCAAATTACCAGCAATTAGAAACAGAATAGCAAAAAAGTACACAGTCAGCAGAAGAAAGAAAATAAATAAAGATTTGAACAGAAATAAATAGAACAGAAAACAGAAAGGCATTGAAAGAAACACTAAGACTAGAAGTTGGTTCTTTGAAAAGATTAGTTAAATTTACAAAACACTGGGATATTTAGTAAAGAAAGTAAATATAAAATAAAAACTACATGTGTAAGAAATGAATTGAAGGAACTGGCAAAAAAAGGAATTGACAGAATACATATAGAGATATTTCTACAAACAGACACAGAGCTGGTCATATTTACATATTTATCCCAAGAAATTTGAATAATAGCTATCTGGCCAACTGAAAGGAAGAGACTGATATTTGTGCCCATTTCAAAGAAAGGTGATCCAAATGAATGTGGAAATTATCAAACAATATCATTAATATCACAAACAAAATTTTCCTGAAAATAGTTTAACAAGAGTTGGAGCAATATATCGACAGGGAAATTCTACAAATTAAAGCTGGATTCAGAAAAAGATGTGGAATGAGGGATATCATTGCTGATGTCAGATGGATCTTCACTGAAAGCAAATAATACCAAAAGATATTTACCTGTGCATTATTGAGTACACAAAGACATTTGGCCATATGGATTATAACAAATTTTGGATAACATTTTGAAAAATGGGAATTCCAGAACACGTAAATATGCTAAGGAAGAACCTGAATATAGACCAAGAGGCTGTCATTCAAACAGAACAAGGGGATATTGAATGGTTTAAAATTGGGGAGAATGTGCATCAGGGTTATACCCTTTCTACATTATTCAATCTGAGCAAATAATTTGACAAACTGGACTACATAAAGAAGAATACAGTATCAAATTTGGAAGAAGACTCATTAACAACCTGCAATATGCAGATGAAACAACTTTGCTTGCTGAAAGTGAAGATGATTTGAAGCTCTTACTGATGAAGATCAAATATTACAGTTCTCAATATGGATTGCACATCAAATAAAGAAAATAAAAATCCTCACAATTGAACCAATAAATAACATCACAATAAATGGAGAAATGTTTGAAGTGGTCAAAGTTTTCATTTTACTTGGATACACAAACAATGCCCATGGAACCAATAGTCAAGAAATCAGATTTCATATTGCCTGGGCAAATATGCTGCATAAGGTCTCTTTAAAGTGTTAAGGAGTGAAGACTTGACAAAGACTAAGGTGCGCCTAACTCAAACTGTGGATTTTTCAATTGCCTGATATTCTTGTAGAAGCTTGACAGTGAATAAGGAAGACTGAAGAAGTATTGATGCCTTTGAATTTTTGTGTTGACAGTGAATACTGAAAATAAAATGGATTGTCAGAAAAATTAACAAATCTGTCCTGGAAGAAGTGCAGCCAGAATTCTCCTTAGAAATGAGAATGCCCAGAGTCATTCTATAAAGCAAGCATAACCTTGATATTGAAAACAGGCAAAAAAAAAATCACTAAAATTGAAAATTATCTGAAAAAAAATACTATCCAATAGAATTCAAAAACATATAAAAATAATAATAATACTTTGTGAGCAAGTGAAATTCACCAGATATGTAAGGATAAAGTTGCTGCAAAACACATTAATTGAACTTTAACTAAGCATTTGACTGCTAACTAGAAGGTTAGCAGTTCAAACTCACCAGCTGCTCCATGGATGGAAGACTGGGCAATCTATGTCCAACAAAATTTATCACCTCGGAAACCCAAGGGGATCACTATGAGTTGGAATTGACTGGATGGCAATGAGTTTGGTTTAGTTTTTAATATGTAAAGATAGTACAACATTAGTAAAACAACAAACATCATCTACCACAGAAAGAAAACAAAGGATGAAAAAAACACATTATTATATCAATTGATGCTGAAACCACCCTTGACAAAATCTAACAATGATTTTTGACAAATAACATTCAGCGAAATAAAGATATATGGGAAATTATTCAACATACTTAAGGGAATATGCAAAAAAAAAAAAAACAAACTATGGTCAACATGATTCTCAATGGAGAGATACTGAATACATTCCTCTTGCAAATGGAAATCTGACACGAATGTCATTTATAATCACATATGTTCGATATTTCTTTGAAAGTCCTAACCAAAGCAGTAAGTCAAGAAAGAAAAATAAAAGGTATCCAGATTGCCAAAGAAGTAAATTCATCTCTATTTGCAGATTATATGATACATACATAGAAAATCCAACAGACTCAACAGGAAAACTAGTGGAACTAATAAAAAGATTCATCAAAGTGGTAGGGTACAAATTCAATTTGCAAAAAATCAGTCATACTCCTCTACACAAAGAGATCTCTCAAAAAGAAATCAGGAAAACAATATCGTTTACAAAAACACTCGAATAAATGAAGTAAAAACAAACCACATTCACTGCTATCAAGTTGGATCCGAGTCACAGAGTCCCCTCCTAGATGGTACCATTATGGAAGTAGATTGCCCAATCTTCCTTCCAAGGAGTGGCTCGTGGGTTTAAACTACCAGCCCTTTGGTTAGCAGTCAGATGACTCAGGCACTACACCACCATCTAATCAGAGACACAAAATGTCTGAACAAAGAAATCTACAAAAAACTATAACCAGAAACCAAAAGTGACTAACATAGAGGAAGAATACCATGCTCATTGACAAAAAGAGTTAACATTGTGAAAATATAATTGCTACCCAAAGGGATCTACAGATATAATGCAATCCTGATCCAGATTCCATTATTATTGTTTAAAGAGATGAAAAAACTAATCACTGACTTTATATGGAAAGGAAAGAGAGCATCGATAAGAAAAACACTACTAAGGAGGAAATACCATATAGGAGGCATCACACTCACCAATCTCAAAACCACATTAAAACAAACAAACAAACAAAAAAAGCCACAGCAGTCAAAAAAGTGTACCAAAAAATCAGTACAATAGCAGACACTTAGATCAACGGAAGAGAATTGACAACCCAGAAGTGAATAAATACATCTACAGACAGGTGATCTTTGGCAAAGGGCTGAACCCATTAAATACACAGGAGATACTCTCTTCAACAAATGATGCTGGGGAAAGTGAATACCAATTTTCAGAAAAATGAAATAGATTCCCTAGCTCTCCCTATATACAAAACTAAATGAAGATGGATCAAAGAACTAAATGGAAAACATAAAACAACAAAGATAATCAAAGAAATAGGGAAAACTTAAGAGCTCAATATATAGCTTAAATACATTATCATATGTATTTTAAAATGCACAAACAGCAAAATACAAATTACATGACTAGTACCTCCTAAAAATTGAACATTTATTTGCATCAAGAGTTCAACAAAAGAACAGAAAGAGTACCTACGGACTGGGAAATTTTTTTGGCAACAACATCTTGGACAAGGAGTTAATCTCTAAAATTTATAAAAAATTTTAACACCTCAACAACAAAAAGACAAACAGTCCAGTGAAAAATGGACATGAGACATGAACAGAAACTTTATCAAAGAAGATATTCAGGCTGCTAACAAACATGCAAAAAAATGCTCATGATAGTTAACCATCAGAGAGATACAAATCAAAACAATGAGATGTCATCTTAACCTGGCATTCATAGTACATCAAAGTTCATGGGGAAAAAAAAAAAAGAGAGAACTAAACAAAAATACTGGCAAGGGTATGAAGAGACAAGAATATTCTTATACCACTGGTGGAACTGTAAAATGGTACAATCACTGTGGAAAATGATATGATGTTCCTCAAAAAGTTGGAAACAACTGTCAACCACTTGGAGGGGGATCTATGTAGGATATCTTGGATAGAGAGGGAGAACAATGTGGAACAAAACTCAAAATCATTTGGGAAAAAAAAAAAGAGGGGACCAGGTTTTCTGGTCTGGTAGAGCCTGGTGGAACCACTGAAACTATGGTCCCTGGCTGCCCTTCAGGTCTGGAGTTGGGCCATCACCTGTGGCTTTCAGCCAAACAAAGGACAGGCATGAGAGTTGAACATGTACCTGGGGTGGATATACACTCCTTGGAGAAAACAGCCATGGGAGAAAGGAGGGCTGTTTATGTGCAAAGAGACAAATCAGGGAACAGGAGTTCATGGAGGGATGGACAGAAGGAAGAAGTAGCTATCAGGAAGAAGTGGGAGGGGAGCTGTTGCACTGGGGTTAAATTGTAGTCAATGTCATGAGATAAAATGTGAACTGCTGTATGGAAAGTGAGTTTGCACTGTAAACTTTCACCCAAATCACAATTAAAAAAAAAAAAAAAAAGATTAAAAAAAGTTGAAAACAGAACTACTGTATGATCCAACAGTCCCACAATGACATATATATCCTAGAAAAATAATAACAGTGCACTCTCATGTTCATCATAACATTATGCACAATAGAAAAAGACAGAAACAACCTAAGTGCCCATTAACTTGTCAATAGATAAACAAATCACATTACATTCACACATTGGAATACTACACAACATTAAGGGCTAATGAGGAATCCATGAAACACCTTATAATGTGAATGAACCCAGAGGACCCAAAACTGAGTAAAATTGTCATTGTTCGTAGGTCCTTTGAGTTAATTCTGACTCACAGTCACCCTGTCTACAACAGATGGAAAAACGACCTGTCCCTACATCATCATCACAATCCCTATGCTTGAGTCATTGTTGCCGTCACTGTGTCAATCCATCTCAGTGGAGGTCTTTCCCATTTTTGCTGATCCTCCAGGGACTGGTCCCTTCTGCATGACCAAAATAGGTAGGATGATCTGGCCATTCTCACCCATAAGGACTATTCTGGCTATACATCTTCAAAGACTGATTTGTTCATTCTTCTCACATTCAATGGTATTTTCATTCTTTACCAACACCACAATTCTAATGCATCAAGGCATCTTCAGTCTTCCTTAATCATTGCTCAGCTTTCATATGTACATGAAGTGATTGAAAATACCAAACTTGGGCCAGGTCCACCTTAGTCTTCAAAAGGACATCTTTACACTTTAAAGAGGTCTTCTGCAGCAATTTGCCTAGTGCAATATGTTGTTTAATTGCCTGGCTGTGGCTTCCATGGTCATTGCTTGTGGACCCAAATAAAATTAAATCCTTGAGAACTTCAGTTTTTTTTTTTTTTTTTCAGAATTGGACCACCACATCCTTTTTCATATTCTGCCTTAGTTTGTAAGCTCCACTGAAATCTGTCCATCCTGGGTGACTCTACTAGTATTTAAAATACTGGTGACATAGCTTCCAACATTATAGCAAAATGAAAGCCACGACAGTATGAAAAAGTGACATACATGTTTGCTGAATAAATACAGAGTGAATCAATGTGTTATAGAAACCTTTTTTTTTCCCCCCTTCTAAAATGCATTCAGAAAGAAGAATTTTCATGATTTGGGATTACATAGCTACCTTGGGTAATTGTTCTTAATATGTTGTCTTTTCTATAAAGTGAGAAGAATGTTATCTCCATCTATAATGCAAAATGTATAATTAACCTTAGACACAAAACTTATAATGTATGAATATCAAAATAAGCAAACGTAGCTCCCAATTGCCCTCTGTAATGCTAGGTACCTCTATTGGATTAACCATAACGGAACACAATCAGCCTTTCTTTCTTTTGTCCTGCCCCATTTCTATACAAGTGGAAATTATTATCTTATTTTTATCTCCCACTGTTTCCTTGTAACTTATATATCTTACATCAATTACTTAATGATTATATTTTTATTTTTAATATGCAACCTTATTTATCAAATTCTGAAGTTAATCATTACTTTTTGTCATCCTCCTGAAAAATCCAAGAGACCTTGGACTCTTCCTTTTTTTTTTTTTTGGTTACAAATATTGATCTGATGCTATTGCTGCATAGAACTTTAAATCCAGATTGTTTTTCAGCTCCTAACAATATTTTTATAGTCAATGTTTATTTTATAGTCAAAACATTTTTCACTTCATTCTTTGAGTTCCACTTTTTCTCTTACTAAAGTGTGTAGTTTCAAGATTTTTCAGCAGTGATGTGTTATGTGAGAAATAAATGATCTTCCATCTTGTTCAGATTACTACATTTCTTTATCTCTTCCTTTAACTAGCTTTGCCTATACTATATAACACTATACAACTAGAGCCTCTGTATACATGACATGGTGCCATCTAAATGAAGCTTTCCTGTCTTCTCAAATTCTGACTTCTCACTCACTCCATTGCTATACCAAATGCATCTAGGCTGTTTCCTGAACAGGTCATCTAACAGGGTTTTACACTTGATTTAAAAAAAAAAAAAAAGAGTTCTGGTAAGATGGAGGAATAGGCAGAAAGACTGCAGAGACTCTCTTCAACAAAGAAAAGGGGAACCAACGAAGACAGATGTAGAAGATAATCCTGGACCCCTGAGCCTTGAAGGGAAGGATATAGACATTGACTAAACTCCAACTAGCAGAAGAATTTGCATGAAAACACCAAAAAAGGAGACATATGGAGCTGCAGTCTGGCAGTGATCCTAACAGCACAGACAGCTTGGATATTGCTGAGTGGTGGCAGGTCCTAAGAATTAACCGAATAATTGGCCCTGCTAGCCAGGGACTGCACGAAGGACTGCTCTGGTGGCTGGTGAATAAAAGGGGAAGCAGCAAAGAAGAAGGCTGGCTGAGCTGTGGACTTCTGTCTGTCCAGAGGGTGCAGCCATTTTGAATGTTTACAAGAGGCTTGACAATTTTGGATATTTAAAGCAACAGTGTTCTCCCAGATTCCAGGGACTTAAAAACAGGCTCCATTTACCAGGAACCCCATACACATTCTGGACCCAGATGACAGGAAGGGTGTGACATTCCCCTTGTTTCTTAAATCCCAAACCTTCTTGGTGAATGGAGGTTTAGCCATCCCTCACTCCCACCTACCTTCTGGGTCAGCAGGTATTCCATCCTGGTCTGTGTGCTTAGACAGAGCCTGGGTGCCTTGCCCTACCCTGCCCCTATTTTCTTTTACTTTTTTTCTATTTTTTAGTTTGTTTATTTTTGTCTATTTTAAAACTACTACTATTATTATTACTTTTGCCTTTTTTTACTATTATTTTTATTATTCCCCTTCCAGGTTCTAGTTTTCAGCTTTTATTCTTTTCTCTGTTCCTGGTTCCATGTTTTTTTTTTTTTTTTTTCTTTCTCATGGTTAACCACATGGTTTCTTTTTCTTTTTGCATTTTTCCCATTTTTTTCCTTCATTATTCTGTTCTGTACCTTTTTTTCTCTTATTGCCTCTCCCCATCCCCAGAAATTGCAGCTTTTTGTATTTTCTTCTTCTTGTTCTGCTTCCCCTTTTTCTTTTTTGGCTACCATTCCCACGTGATTACATGGTGTATTTTTTGTCCATTTGCTTTTACTTTTTTGATGGTTATTCATTTGTTATTTTTGTCTAACTAAGTGGAACACAGCAACAGTCCCTATATGACATAAACACAACCACAACTCCTGCAGCTTCACATTCTGAGGGAGAGCCACCATTTCCCTCTCCACCATCATTTCTGAGATGGTATTACTATGGAAGTAGATTTCCCAACCATCCTTCTGAGGAGTGGCTGGTCTATTCGAACCACCAACCTTCTGGTTAGCAGTCAAATGCCTTAGGCACTGCACTACCAGAGCTCCTCATTAGCCATTAGAGAGATGCACATCATAACAACAATTAGATACCGTCTTGTCTCAACACTACTAACAAAGTTCAACAAGACAAAAAATAACAAATGCTGATGAGGATATGGAGAGATTGGGACTCTCATACACTGTTGATGGGAATGTCATATGATTCAACCACTGTGGGAAGAGGTACAGAGAGCCCTTAAAAAGGTGTTTTAGAAATACAGTTTGACCCAGCAACTCCATTACTAGATATATATCCTAAAGAAGTGAAATCCAGGAAAAGAACAGATATATGCATACCCATGTTTATCGCAGAACTATTTACAATGTCAAAAAGCTAACACAGTTAACACAGATCACAAACAGTTACCATAGATCTAAATACAACAATGCCATGATTTTTTTTTTTTTTTTAAAGACCATTGAAGTCCACACAAAGAAGCATGATAAAGTGCTTTATCTTGGTAGAAACAAGGGAGCAGGATACAGACCCAGAACACATCCTTGAGGAAGAAGCAGTATTTGAACTCTCTGATAAAGAATTCAAAAGAATTATATTTAGGTATCATCAGAGGATTGAGAGACAGACCAAGGAAAACACAGAAAAAAGTCCTAGAAGGATTTTGGAAGAAAATGCAAGAACAAAATGACAAAATAAATGAAAAATTAGAAATGATCATAAATCTACAGATAGCAATCCAGAAGAATAATATTAAATTGATAGAAATAGATAACACATTGAAAGGACAAAAGAGTACAATTGATGCAATGGAAGACAGGATTAATGAGATTAGAGAGAAATACCTGAATACTTCTTTAGAAAGGGATCAATCAGAAAAAAAAAGATCAAAACAAAACAAAGAAAGCCTAAGGTTTATGTGGGATACCACCTGTTCTGGTTACCGAGTGCCTCTCTGAGAATATACCACAAATGGGATGGTCTTAACAAACAAGAATTTATTCTTACAATGTGGAGGCTTTAAATCAAAGTTCAAAGTGCCAGGCTCTAGGGGCTGGGGGAAAGCCCCTCAACCTTGGGGTCCAGATCTGCCTCCTGCTACCGGCCCACTGGAGTGAGGGGCATTTCTTCACTCAGACAGCTGCTGGCTGCTGAGGCTGAGAAGCCTCAAAGGTTGACAAGTAAAAAGGCATAGCCTGATGTTATCAAACCACACAGCAGGCCATTAACTTAAGTCCATTTTAAGTCCAAAGGTTGGCAGAGCATAGCAGACTGCTCAACAAAGACATGGCTACATCCAGGGTTCAAATGTGCCATAGGCTAGAGACCATTCCCAAAGCTTCTCCTTATATACAGGAAGCAGATCATATCCCAAAGGCAGCTACTCAGCTTCTTGTGGTAGATCTCACCATGGAGTTGATTGCCAGTCTCATCATGAGGAATAACTACCAACAACTGCCCAGCCATTCAAACAGACCCTGCCAAGTTGACACAAACGTAACTACCACACCATCAAAAGGAATAACCTCCATGTCCCTGAAATTCTAGAGAAGGAAGAGAAAATTAAAACCACTGAGAAAATTGTCCAAGATTTGTTGGAGGAGAACTTCCCTGATATGATAAAAGATGAGAACATATCCATTCAGGAAATCCAAGGAACCCCAAACAAGATAGACCCCAGAAGAAAATCACAAAGACATATCATCATCGAACTCATCAAAACCAAAGACAAAGAAAGAATTCTGAAAGTAGCACAGGAAAAATAAAAAGTCATTTAAAAAGGACAACCAGTAAGAATAAGCTCTGATTTCTCAGCAGAAACCATGCAAGCAGGAAGGCAATTGAGTGGTATATATAAAACACTGAAAGAGAAAAATTTTCAACCAAAAATTACATAGCCGGTAAAATTGTCCCTCAAATGTGATGGTAATATTAAGAGATTTCCAGATAAGCAGAAACTAAGGGGATTTTTTTTTTTTTAAATCAGACCAACCTAACAAGATATGCTAAAGGGAGTCTTTTGAACAGAGAACCAAAAATAGCAAGTAGAAACTGACCATTAATACACAAGATGACATAACCCAGAAACCACTGCTATGGACATATCCAAAGTAAAATAAGCTTACAAGATTGCAAACAGGGAACAAGAGATATCAATTGGCAAGTGAGGACAACAACAAACCAAAAAGAGGGAAAATACTGTGTAGTTACAGAATTTCTAAATTGTGAGGAAGTCAAGAGAGTTGTAAGACAAAACAGACTGTTTTAATCTCAGGGAGAAATTTATAAATCACAGGGTAACCTCAAAGAAATAGAAGAAATTTCACATCACAATAAAAAAGAGGATAAACACAAATATTCAGCAAATACTAAAACAAAAGCAACAAAGGAAATGATAACAGGATTCATAAACATAATGGGCTCAGCCCAGAAAATAATATGGAAGAAAAAAAACAGTGACACCATGAAAAAACACATAACAAAATGACAGCAATAAATTCATACTTGTCAATAATTACACTGAATTTTAATGGAAAACATGAAAAACTTAAGATACAGATATTTGCAGATTGGATAAGAAAACAAAACCCATCAATATGCTGCCTACAAGAGACGTCATAGAGACAAAGACAAAAATAGACTAAAAATCAAAGGTTGGAAAAAGATGTATCAAGCAAATGGCAACTGTAAGAGAGCAGGAGTGGCAATATTACTTTCTGATCAAATTGACTTTAAGACAAAAACCACCATATGAGACAAAGAAGAACATTATGTAATGATTAAAGATCAATTGAAGATGAAAATATAACCATAATAAATATCTATGGATCCAATGAAAGAGCCCCAAAATACATATATAAGACTTGAAAAAAGTTGAAAAGTCAAATAGATGACTCTACAGTCATAGGGGGATACTTTAATATACCACTTTCAATGAAAGATAGAACAACTGGAAAGAAACTAAGCAAAGATTCAGAAGAGCTAAACAATACAATCTACCAACTTGATCTTACAGACATTTACAGAGCAATTCATCAAACAACAACATAATATACATTCTTTTCCAGTGCATATGGAACATTTTCCATGATAGCCCATATGTTAGGCCACAAAACAAGCCTTAATAAATTTAAAAACATTGAAATACTGCAAAGCATCTTCTCAGATCAAAATGCTATCAAATTAGAAATAAACAATAGGAAGATAAATAGAAAAAATAAACATGCGGAAACTGAACAATACCCTCCTTAAGAAAAATTGGGTAAGAGAAAAAATAAAATTTGAAATTCAAAAATTCCTTGAATCAAATGAGAATGAAAACACAACATACCAAAATCTTTGAAACATAGCAAAAGCAGTGATCAGAGGCTAATTTATAGCAATAAATGCACACATCAAAAAAGAAGAAAGAGTGAAAATCAACACTTTAAACCAATATCTCCAACAATTAGGAAAAGAGCAGCAAGGAAAGCCTACAGTCACGAAAATAAAGGAATTTATAAAGATTAGAGCATAAAGCAATGAAAGAGAAAATAGAAGAGCAATAGAAGAAATAAAAAAGACCAGAAGTTGGTTTTCTGAAAAGATCAATAAAATTGACAAACCACTGGCTAATTTAATGAAGGAAAGAGGAAGAGACTACAGATAACATAAATAAGAAACAAAATGTGTGACATCACAACAGAACCAAGTGAAATAAAAAGGATAATATCAGGTTACTATGAAGAACTGAGAAATCTGGTAGCATAATGCTTAAGGCACTTGACTGCTAACCGGAAGGCTGGCGGTTCAAACACACTAGCCACTCCTTGGAAAGAAATTTGGGCAATCTACTTTCGTGGTGATACTGCTTTGGAAACCCAAGGAGGGTGGCTATGAGTTAGGTCTGATTCCACGGCACATAACAAGAACAACATGAAGAAGTGTACGCCAACAAATTTGAAAATTTTGAAGAAATGGACAGATTTCTAGAAACACATCATTTACCTAAACTAACAAAGACTGATGTAGAAAAGTTGAACAGAACCATAACAAAAGAAGAAATTGAA
>NW_006922362.1:903348-907932 GCF_000298275.1 Orycteropus afer afer
CAAAGAAAACCATAAAAACTACTTCAAGAAACCATAAAAGAGCTACATAAATGGAAGAACTTCCCATGCTTGTGGATAGGAATACTTACCATTGTAAAAATGTCAATTTTCCCCAAAGCAATCTACACATTCAATGCAATCTCAACGCAGATCACATCAACATTTTTTAAGGATATGGAAAAAAAAATCACTAATTTTATATGGAAAGGAAAGAGACCTCGGCTAAGCAAGGCACTTTTGAAGAAGAAGAACAAAGTAGGAGGTCTCACATTGCCAGATGTCAAAACCTACTACACAGCTACAGTAGTCAAATCTGCCTGATATTGATATAATGATAGACACATAGATCTATGGAAGAGAATTGAGAACACAGAAATAGATACATCAACCTATGGTCAGCTGATATTTTACAAAGGGCCGAAATACATTAAATAGGGAAGAGAATGTTTGTTTAATAAATGGTACTGGCAAAACTGGATATCCATTGGCAGAAAAATGAAGTAAGATCTGTACCTCACACCACACACAAAAACTAACTCCAGATAGATCAAAGACTTAAATGTGAAACCTAAAATTATGCATTTCCTCAAGGAAAAACAAGGGGCAAATTTAGGGACCCTAATATATGGCATGATAGACTATCAAGCATAACCCAAAATGCACAAGTAGCAGAAGAGAAACTATATGAATAGGACCTTTTAAAAATTAAATTTTTATGTGCTTCCAAAGACTTCTCCAAAAGAGTCAAAAAAGAACCTACAGATTGGGAAAAATATTTGCAATGACCTATCTGACAAGGGACTTATCTCTAGAATTTATAGAAAATTCCAACATCTCAATATCCAAAAGACAAATAACCCAATTAAAAAAGTGGGCATAAGACATGAATAGACACTTCACCAAGAAATATATTCAGGAGTCCTACAAACATATAAAGAAATGCTCACAATCATTAGCCATTAGAGAGATGCAAATCAAAACAACAATGAGATACCATCTTGGCCCAGCACTAGTAGTAAAATTCAACAAGACAGAAAATACCAAATGCTAGTGAGGATGTGGAGAGATTGGGACTCTCATACACTGCTGGCGGGACTGTAAAATGGTACAAGCATTGTGGAAAGCAGTTTGGTGATTCCTTAAAAGTTAGAATTAGAAATATCATTTGACTCAGCCATTCCATTACTAGGTATATATCCTAAAGAAGTGAGAGCCATGACAAGAACAGACATATGCACATCCATGTTCATCGCAGCACTATATACAATATCCAAAAGAGGGAAGCAACCTAGGTGTCCATAAACTGAGGAATGGATAACCAAACTATGGTACATACACAAAATGGAATACTTTCCAACCCTAAAATAACCTACAATCTGCAAACACCATATAACATGGATGTACTTGGAGGACATTATGCTGAGTGAAATAAATCAGTCACAGAGAACTAGTATTGTATCAGTCCACTATTGTAAAAGGCAAGGAAAGGTTTATCTATGAAAGGAAATTTTCTTTTCTTGGTTACCAGGGTGGTAAGGGAGGGAATGGAATACTGTTAGATAGGTAGAGATAAGCATTGATTTGGGTGAAGAGAAGGGCAATGTACCAAATGCGAGTGACCAACATGGTGGCATTGAGGAAGAGGAAGACCTAGAGAGGTATCTGGGAGGTACATAAAGCAAACATGAACCCTTTGCACATATAGTACTGCACTGTCAGTGAAGGCAAACATGGATATATGGGTGGATGGATCGGTGGACAGGCTGAACTATTGGGTATCTATGAAGTGGGGAGTGTACACAAGACCATGTATAGGGTTGGCAGACAATGGCCCTATAAATGTATTTGTGTAATCTGCATTCCAAGGTGTATAGTAGAGGTGACAGTGACAAGATTGTAGTCACTTCTTGGTCACAGCCAGCTACCCAGAGGGACCGAGTTGTTGGGCCTGTGGGATCGGGATCATAGTTACAGGGAACATCAAGTTCAAATGGCATAAAGTACTACACAAAACATTGTTCCACCTCTTACTTTGGCAAGCAGTAACTGGGATCTCAAAAGCTTTCAAGCAGCCATCTAGATGCAACGATGGGTCTCCCCTCATCCAGAGCAAAGAAGAATGTAGAAAACCAAAGATTCATGGTAACAATTAGTCCTAGCAACTGGTACACCATGAGATCCACAGCCTATACAACTGTGAGACCAGAAGAACTAGATACCACTGTCAACAACTCAGAGGGGGATCTGTGGAGGAGATCCTGGATAAAGAGGGAGAATAATGTGGAACAAAACTCCAAATCATTTTGGGGGAAAAAGGGGGGGGATCAGGTTTGCTGGCCCAATAGAGCCTGGTGGAACCACTGAGACTATGGCCCCTAGATGCCCTTCAGGTCTGGAATTGAACACACAACTGTGGTTTCCAGCCAAACAAAAGACAGGCACATGAGTTGAACATTTACCTGAGGTAGATACACTCTTTGGAGAGAACAATCATGGGAGAAAGAAAGCAGTTTATGCACAGGGAGAAAACTCAGGGGGCAGGAGTGCATGGAGGGATGGCCATAGGGAAGAGGTAACTCTCAGGAGGAATTGGGAGGGGAGCTATTGCATTGTGGTAAACTGTGGTCAATGTCATGAGACAAAGTGTACGTGAACAGCTGTATGGAAAGTGAATTGCTCTGCAAATTTTCACCCAAATCACAATTAAAAAAAAAAAAAAAATTCTTCTTTCAAATACTTAAATGACTCACTCACATCTTTCAAATTTCTGCTCAAATACCACTTCATCATAGAATAATTTCCTACTCATTCTATGTAAGACATATAAGATTATTTATATCCCACTTCTCTATTTTCCTTAGTTTGGTTTCTTTCACTTTATACCAATATTGCTGTTTAGTTGCAAAATATTTGTATTGATTTTCATGTTTTACGCCATGAGAATATAAACCTCAGTAGAGTAGAAATATCAGCTTGTTAACTGGTGCATCCTCAGTGTTTTAAAGAGTTCATGTCACATAGCAGAAACTCAATAGTATGTTTTAATGAATAAAGGAATTTGAAAGAACTTGAAAGACCGTAAAATTCAAGGAAGAATCTAAAAACTTTCCTGAATGATTTTGTTTCTAGACAACAAAAATAGCTGGATGAGGGTTTCTCTAATTTAGGCTTCATCCCTCACATGTATTCATATAATGAATAGAAATATTATTGGTTCATTTTCATCAATGATGGAATAATGCCTTGGGTATCTTCAATTGGAATAGAAGTGTATTTACTAATATTTTCAGCTCTGACACTTCTCATATTCAAATAAATTAAATAGAATTAAGAGTGAGCACTAATGAGGACACAATAAAAATGTGTAAAGTATAAGGGATAGGAGAGTGTGATACATTTTTTTTTTTGCAAAAATGTATGACAGTAATTTCATTTAAAACTCCCTCTTCTATAAATGGCAGCTCTGGTGGTTTTGTGCCTAAGGCATTTGAATGCTAGCTAGAAGGGTGGTGGTTCAAATTCACCAGCCACTCCTAGGAAGGAAGATTGGGTAATCTACTTCTATAGAGAGACTGCCTCAAAAACTCAAGGAGGGATCTCTATGAGGTAAATCGACTGGATGGCAGTGAGGTTTTTCTTTTTTTTTTTTTTTTTCTTCTATAAATACAGAATACTAAGCAGTGATCATTATTTTAAGCAATAAAATCTTGTGCTTAATAGTAGTTTAAAGAAGAATCTTGAAAAGTTATCACTGATTTAGAGCTTTATAGTAAAAGAAGGGGATAAAAGCCAGGAACCCGGACAGAAGAGCAGTCAGCCCCAGGGAAACAGGTGAGGAGAGACAACTCAGGGATACCCAATGCAGCAGGCCAGAAGAGCAGGAGAAAGGGGATTAAAAGCAAGGAAACTAGAAAGAAGAGCAATCAGGCAAAGGGATTAGGTGAGGAGAGGAAACTCAGGCCCGCCCAAAGCAGCAGGACTGGAGAGCAGGAGAAAGGAGATAAAAGCCAGGAACCCAGACAGGGGAGTAGTCAGCCCCAGGGACAACTCAGGAATGCTCAAAGCAGCAGGCCAGAAGAGCAGAAGAAAAGGGGTTAAAAGCTAGGAAACCAGACAGAGGTACAGTCAGCCACAGGGACCCAGGTGGGGGTGATATGAAAGGTCTCCAACAGCAAGACAAACTTGTCTGTTGGTTTGTCCTACTGTGGTGACAGGTAGACATGAGTTTTGAGGCTGAGCCTCTGGTGTTTAAAACCCAGTAAGATGCACCTGGTGCACAGGTAACAGCCCAGCTTATACACTGAGTCAGACTAGGAAGAAGGAAGAGGCCATCCACTTCTCAAATAATCGGCCAGGGAAAACCTTATGAATAGCAAAGAAACACTGTTTGGTACATTACGGCGAATCTTTAGGAATAGTCTGTTTAGGCTAAAAGGCTCTCAAAATAGGACTGGGAAAGAGCTGCAACATCTGAGTAAACCCAGCCTTATTCATATGGATAATAGAATGCTTTCAAGACTTTCCTTTGCTGATGTGGCACCACTCAAATTGAAGAGAAACAGCCGCAGACATCCATTAATCATC
>NW_006922362.1:909706-925600 GCF_000298275.1 Orycteropus afer afer
TTTTTTTTTTTTTTTTTAATCAGGTTTAGAACAACACATAAATATGTGATGACAAGTTTCACATTTGGCTGTTTAATAGTTCAAGTCAATATTCATTATTTATAACTTATGGATTGTGTAGGTTAATATTTAAATGACTTTACCTTTTTTTTTTAGAAATAACATAAACTGAGGGAAAAATTGCAAAGGGAGTTTCATTTTTACTTTTTTTCTTATGATTAACCTTAAAGTAAAGCAGTATATTTTCAAGCTACAAAACAAATCTCATGAAAAATAATTGTGCTGTTAGGTGCCATTGATTTGGCTCTGACTTACAGTAATCCTATGTAGAAAACAATGAAACATGACCAGGCCCTGCACTATCCTCATAATCGTTACTATTCTTGAGATCATTGTGCATCCACTGTGTCACGTCATCTTGTTGAGGGTCTTCCCTTTGTTCGTTGCCCCTCTACTACACCAAACATAATATCCTTCTCCAGTCATTGGTGCCTTCTGACAACATGATCAAATTCCTGAGATGTGCCTATCCCTACAGGCTCATCTCCTAAAACATATTTGTTGCTTCTTCTGGCAGTTTAGGGTATTTTCACTATTCTTTCCCAATGTAACAATCAAAATGCACCCATTCTTTTGTCATCCTTATTCATTGTCTAAATCTCACATGCATATGAAGCTGTTGAAAACACCAAGACTTGGGGCAGCGGCACCATAGCCTTCAAAGGGAAATCTTTTCTTTTTAACACTTCAAAGAGATTTACCAAGTGCAATACATTGTGTAAATTTTAGACTCATGCATCCATAGGCGTTAATTGTAGAACCAAGTAAAATGAAATCCCTGACAACTTAAATATTTTCTCTATTTATTATGATGTTAATTACTGGTCCAGTTATGATTACTTTTGTCTTCTTTATGTTGAAGTGTAATCTCTACTGGATACTGTAGTCTTTGATCTTCATCAGTAAATGCTTCAAGTCATCTTCACTTTCAGCAAGCAAGGTTCTACGATTTATATATCAAAGTTGTTATTGTTATCACAGTTGTTATCCGATCCTGATGCCATGTTCTTCTTCATATAGTCCAGCTTCTCAGACTATTTGCTTAGCATACAGATTGAATAAGTACGGTGAATGGATACAACCATGACTGACAGAAACCTTTCCTGATTTTAAACCATGAAGTAACCCCTTGTTCACTTTCAGTGACTGTTTCTTGATCTATGTGCACGTTCCACATAAGCACACTTAAGTATTCTGGAATTTACATTCTTCTCAATGTTATCCATAATTTATTATGATCCACAGAATTCAATGCCGTTTCACAGTTACTAAAACAACTTTGTGTAATTCTTTGCTTTCAGCCAAAATCCATATGACATCAGCAATTGTATCTTTCTTTTCACACCCTTTTCTGAATCTGGCATGAATTTCTAGTAATTTCCTGTCAATATACTGAAACAGTTTTTTTTTTTTTTTTTTTTAATTGTGATTTGGGTGAAAGTTTACAGAGCAAATTCACTTTCCATACAGCAGTTTCATACACTTTCTCTCATGACATTGATTACAATTTACCTGAATGCAACAACTCCCTTCCCACTTCTTCCTGATAGTTACCTCTTCCCTGTGTCTATCCCTCCATGCACTCCTGCCCCCTAAACTGTCTCCCTGTGGATAAACAGCTCCTCTTTCTCCCATGATTGTTCTCTGCAAGGAGTGTATCTACCTCAGGTATATGTTCAATTCATATGCCTGTCTTTTGTTTGACCGGAAGCCACAGGTGTGGGTTCAATTCCAGACCTGAAGAGTAGTTAGGGACCATAGTATCAGTGGTTCCACCAGGCTCTATCAGACCAGCAAACCTGGTCCCATCTTCCTTTTTTTTTTTTTTCCTAAATGATTTTGAGTTTTGTTCCACATTGTTCTCCATTTCTATCCAGGATCTCTTCCATAGATCCCCTCTGAGTGGTTGACAGTGGTAGCCAGAAACCATCTAGTTCTTGTGGTCTCATAGTCATATAGGCTGAGGATAGTATGGTGTACCAGTCATGAGGACTAATTGCTTCCATGAATCTTTGGTTTTCTTCATTCTTCCTTGCTCTGGAGAAGGAGAGACCCATCATTGCATCTAGATGGCTGCTTGCAAGCTTTTAAGATCCCAGTCACTACTCACCAAAATAGGAAGTGGAACAATGTTTTGTGTAGTGTTTTATGCCAATTGAGTTTGGTGTCCCCTGCGATTATGGTCCCAAGCCCACAGGTTCAATTACTTGGTTCCTCTGGGTAGCTGGTTGTGACCAAGAACTGACTACGACCTTGCCCCTTGTCATCTCTACTCTACCCCTGGGAATTCTTACAGAACATACAAATACACTTGTAGAACTATTGTCAGCCAACCCTATACATGGTCTTGGGTACACTCCATGCTGCATAGACATGCCTAATAGTTCAACCTGTTTACCCATCTATACTCCATATACCCATGTTTTGCTTCATTGAAAACACACTACTACATGTGCAAAGGGGTTCATCTTTGCTGTCTGCACCTGTCATGCACCTCTGTAGGTCTTCCTCTTCCTCAATGCCACCATGTTGATCACTCACATTTGGTACATTGACCTTCTCTTCACCCAAATCAATACTTATCTCTACCTATCTAACAGTGTTCCCTACCCTTCCCTACCACCACTGGCAACCAACAAAGAAAATTTCCTTCCATATATAAACCATTCCTTGACTTTTAAAATAATGGATTAATACAATATTTGTCCTTCTGTGATTGACTTATTTCACTCAGCATAATATCCTCCAAGTTCATCCACTTTATGCGGTGTTTTGCAGATTCAACATTATTCTTTCACATTGCATAGTATTCCTTTGTGTGTATGTACCATAGTTTGGTTTTCCATTCCTCAATTTATGGACACTTAGGTTGATTCCATCTTTTGGTATTGTAAATAGTGATGTGATGAGCATGGGTGTGCATATGTCTGTTCTTGCCATGGCTCTCACTTCTTTAGAATATATATCTAGTAATGGATTTGCAGGATCAAATGATATTTCCAATTGCAACTTTTTAAGGAATCGTCATACTGCTTTCCCTAGTGGTTGTACCATTTTACAGTCCCACCAGCAGTGTAGGAGAGTCCCAATCTCTCTGCATCCTTGCCAGCATTTGTTATTTTCTGTCTTGTTGAACTTTGCTGCTAGTGCTGGAGCAAGATGGCATCTCATTGTTGTTTTGATTTGCATCTCTCTAATGGCTAATGATTATGAGTATTTATTCATATGTTTCTTGGCAGCCTGAATATCCTCCTTGGTGAAGTGTCTATTCATGTCTTCTGTCCACTTTTTAATTGGATTATTTGTCGTTTTGTTGTTGAGGTGTTGGAGTTTTCTATAAATTCTAGAGATAAGTCCCTTGTCAGATATGTCATGTTGCAACCATTTTTGTATTATCTTCAGCAAAATTTTACTTGTGTAAGATATTAATTATCCTCTTATATAATTTCCACATGTGAAAACTGGACAATGAATAAGGAAGTCTGAAGAAGAGTTGATGCTTTTGAGTTGTGGTTTTGACAAAGAATACTGAAAGTACCATGGACTGCCAGAAGAACTAACAAATCTGTCCTGGAAGAAGTACAGCTGGAATGCTACTTTGAAGTGAGAATGGCCAGACATCATCTCACTTACTTTGGTCTTGTTGTCAGAAGGTACTATTCTCTGGAGAAAGCTATCATGCTTGGTAAAGTGGAGGGTCAGTGAAAAATAAAACCCTCAAGAAGATGGATTGAAACAGTACCTGAAAAAATGGACTCGGATATAGCAAGCATTGAGAAGTTGGGACAGCACTAGGCAGCGTTTCATTCTTTTATACATGGGTTTGCTATGAGTCAGAGACAACACATAACAATGGCAATAACAAAAATATAAATTCCACATTATTTCATTGGAAATAAAGAATCACCTTTCTTTGTAATGGACACAACTATGGATCTCTTCCAGTAAAGAGATTGGTCTAGTAGCTCTCCACCAAACTTCTTGGTTTAAATGAATAATCTTATCCAGTGCTGTATCTATTTATTGAAACATTTTAATGGGTAGTCTACCAATTCCTAAAGCTTTGTTTTTCACCAATTCCTTCACTCTAACTCCAACTTCTTCCTTCAATACCATCAGTTTTTATCAGTAATTTTAGTAATCATTTAACGAAAGGTGATCACTTTGTATTTATTACCAAGAAATTAGAAAGTATATTTTTAAAACATCTACTATTATGTTGTAGTTGTTGTTAGCTGCTGTTGAGTTGGTTCTAAATCTTAATGACCTATGTATTACATATAAAAATATTCAATGGTCCTGTATCATCCTCACAATAATCTACATCCTTGAGCTTTGGCCACTGTGTAGTGCACTTAAACTTAGATGTCTCATCCTGCAGCATTATACTGGGCAATATTCTCTTGTGTTCCAAGGTGCTTTCGTTGATTAATTTTCTGAAGTAGATAGTCATATCATTTTTCCCAGTCTGTCAAAGTCTGGAAGCTCTATGAAACTGTCAACTAAGGGTGACCCTACTGGTATTTGAAATGCAGTTGGCATAATTTCCAGCATCCTAGCAACATTCAAGCCCCTGCAGTAGGACAAAGTCACTGATGATTGTAGATACAGATATGGCAAACAAAAGTATATTCCTGATTGGAACACACAAAAAATAATATGTAAAACTATATTTGGAGAGCTGCAAGAAAGTATATATAGACATGAAGTTTCTTTTTTTAGAGCTAAAAACTGACTATTCCAAATAAATAATTCAAATTTACTGTGAATCATAACAAATTGTGGATAACATTGTGAGGAATAGGAATTCCAGAACACTTAATTGTGCTCATGAGGAACCTGTACATAGACCAGGCAATTGTTCAAACAGAACAAGGGGATACTGTGTGGTTTAAAATGAGGAAAGGAGTGCCTCAGGGTTGTATTATTTCACCATACTTATTCAACCTGTATGCTGAGTAAATCTGAGAAGCTGTACTATATGAAGAAGAGTGTGGCATCAGAATTGGAGGAAGACTCATTGATAACCTGGGGTACACAGATGACACAACTTTGCTTGCTGAAAGTGAAGATGACTTAAAGTATTTGTTGATAAATATTGAAGACACCAGTCTGAAGTATGGATTATATCTCAACATAAAGAAAATGAAAATCCTCACAACTGGACCAATAAACAACATCATGATAAATGAAGGGAAGATTGAAGTGGTCACAGATTTCATATTACTTGGTTCCACAATTAACACTGATGGAAGCAGCAGTCAAGAAATTAGAGAAGATATTGCACTAGGCTAATCTGCTGCTTTTTTGCATGTTTTTTTTGAGGGTGGGAACTGGTAAGGAAGTCTGGGAAGCAGTGGCAGACAGGTTTTTGGAAGGCCAGAACTGGTAGGGAAGGCCAGAAAGCAGCAGAAGAAGTGGGAGTGGAGTAGTTTGGAACACCTCAGAGAGATGAACTCATCTGTCAGTTTGTCATCTTGTGGTGGGTTGTGTGTTGTTGTGAAGCTGGAGGCTGTGCCCTAGTGTTTCAAGTGCCAACAGGGTTAGCCTTAGTGGACAGGTTTCAGTGGAGTTTGAGTGAAGAGATCTGTACAGATACCACCCATTGATAAATGTGTGTACAGGTGCCAAGTTGACAAGGGATGCAACTGTGGTGGTTATCTTTGTGTGTCAACTTGGCTGGGCCTGTATGAAGTTATTTAGTGGCTGGGCAGCTGAATGTAGTTATTCCTCATGGCATGATTGATAATTAATTCCATGGTGGACTCTATTGGAGCAACTGAGTAGCTGGTTTGGGTATGTGGTCTGCTTCCCGTATATAAGAAACAGCTTTGGGAATGGTCTCTAGCTCATGGCACACTTGAATCCTGTGTGTAGCCATGTCATTGCTCAACAGCTAGCTATGCTCTTCCAAACTTGGGACTTTCAATGGACTTGAATAAATAGACTGCTGTGTGGTTTGGTAACATTGGGACTGTGGCTTTTTACTTGCCAACCTTGAGCATGTCAGTCTCAGCAGCCAGCAGCTTAATGAGTGAAGAAAAGCCTCTAACTTCAGTGGGCTAGCAGTAAGAGGCAAAGCTGAAGCCCAAGGTTTAGGGGCCTTTATCCTGCCCCTAGGAGCTCTGGTGGCATAGTGCCTAAGGCATTTGAATGCTAACCAGAAGACTGGGAGTTCAAACCCACCAGCCACTCCTAGAAAGGAAGGTTGGGCATTCTACTCCTGTAGTGATGTTGCCTCGAAAACACAAGGAGGGGGCACTATGGATCCAACTTGATGGTAGTGGGTTAATCCTGCTTCTAGAGCCTGGAACTTTGAACTCTGACTTAAAGCTTCTAAACTGTAAGAGAATAAACTCCTGTTTGTTAAGGCTATCCAATTTGCAGTATATATTCTTGTTAGAGTGGCACTAGATAACCAGAACAGATTTATATTCATAATTCTTTCCAAAAACAAACCTGCCATAGTCACTAGAAAGTAAATTAGAACAGCTCAGGTTTCTGAGCACATCTTCAAAGAGGTAAAATATGTAAATAGATTTGATAATAAAACTAAGAATTCATAGAATTCTAAGGTCACAATTAGAAGTTTGGAAAGATGACTGGTTTATACTGGTACCTATTTCTAAGTTTTCTATTCTTGTTTCTATGTCTTTTTGGGAAATATGTTTTATTTTTTCTTAATTTGTTAAACATGTATTATTATACTTTAAATTTAATTATGTTCCAGTGGGATTCAGTATGCTCCAAAATCATAATGTTCATTTTAAGGTTAGATAAAATCTGGAAATAGACATATAATGTTATACATAAAATCCTTCACACTTTGTACTTTTTTTTTTAATTTTAGACTTTGACTCAATTAACGTGACCTAATTATATTACTAGAAATTTTAGATAAACTGCCACAAAAACATATCCACAATTATACACTCTCAAAAACTGTTGTTGTTAGGTGCTAGACAGTTGATTCTGACTCATGTCAACCCTATATACAACAAAATGAAGCATAGCCTTGTCCTCAAAATTAGTAACTTTAAAATACGTACTAAAAACACTATTAACCTTTATAACTCAATTGACCTATTTTTTCAAAATAAGTATCATTCTTTCACTAAAGTATTGTGATTACCTGAATATACTCAGGTTACCTCATTGTTTACAATCAATATGTATTAACAAATAAAGTCTACTAGCATGTGAGAGATGGACAATGAATAATGAAGATAGCAGAAAAATTTACGCATTTGAATCATGGTGTTGGTGAAGAATATTGAATGTATCTTGGACTTCTAGAGGGACAAAAATTCTGGATTGGAGAAAATACTGTCAGAGCTATCCTTAGAGATGAAAAGAGCCATACTTCATCTCTAGCACTGTGGTCATGTTGTCATAAGGACAAGTCCCTGGAGAAGGATATCAAGCTAAGTAATGTAGAGGGTCAGCCAGAAAGATAAAGTCCCTCAATGAGATGGACTGACACAGCGGCTGCAGTAATGGGCTCAAAGGTGGCGACAATGGTGAGAATGGTGCAGGACTTGGGAGTGTTTCATTTTTTTGTGCATTAGGTCACTCTGAGTGGGAACTGATTCCAGAGCACCTAACAACAACAAAAGCAACAAGCATATGAAGCTGAAAATATTCTCTAAATTGTTCATTAAAAATTTTACTTAATGATTTATATAGCATTGATATTTTTTTCCTCAGAAAAAAAGATTAAAGCATGAATGATTTACCAAAACAAGAAATATTCATCTATTTTGGCAATTATGTGTATGTTTAATAGTAAAAACATCTCAATTTAAGGACCTAAAAGTAAGTTTACATAGACTGTTACTGACATAATTGTGTGGACCTTATTTCCATCTCAATTACTACTTCCATCTTTATGTGAATTTTTACCTTTACCTAAGCTACATTTTTTTCCCCCATAATTATGCTATAATTCTATTAAGTTTTTCCTTACTTTACAGTATTTCTATACTTTCCCTTCTAATATCATCTTTGTGAATAAACACAAAGAATTCTTCTCAATTCTGTACTTATGTCTAGTCATCACATTATTTCTTTATTTTACATCAAGTTCTTTCAGAAAAGAAAATACATTAATTATCCATTCCTTTTTATCTGTTTTCTCTTTAACACACAGAAAGCTGCTTTTCATTCAAACCAATCTATTTGCATATAATACCAGTGTTCAATCTTCTCATAATTCCGTTAACTCAATTTCCTCTTTTGAGAACTCATTGCTTGTATGATTTGTAGACCCTGATACTCTTAACCATCATGATTCCTTTCTTTATTTTCCCCCTATGAACCACTCTGTTTCTTATTCATTTATTTTTAAATCTTTTCTTCTCTCTTTCCTTTTAATTTCTTTTGGAAGGATCTTCTACCTAGACCAAAACATTGAGTCTAATATTCAAGGAAATTCGCTTTCTGAATTATCTCATCTACTCTCCTTATTTCAAAAGAGAGATACATTATTGACTATGTTTATGATCATTACGAATGTCATAGAAAAGAAACAAACAAACAAACATAGTTTTACAGCCTCTAATGTTGATTCTGCCTTCTCTTCTTAAACTCTGTTCTTTTTAAATTGATCCAAAAGGAGCAGGAGCTCAGGTATTCTGAATTTGCCATTACATATGTAAAACTAAATAAAATGTCACTGAAACTCATTTACCTTATATATTAAATAGAATAAACATTGAAACAAAACAAAATATTATCATCAAGTGAATTCCAATTCATAATGAGCCCATGTGTTACAGAGTAGAACTGTCCAAAGGGTTTCTTGGCCATAATCTTTACAGAAGCAGATCACTAGCCTTTTTTATTATTTTTTTGTGGTGCCACTTTATGGGCTTGAATCACTCGGGTTTTTTTTTTTTTTGTAATATACCTGACAACAAATGTATTAATGTAAAAAAAGTAATGCTTTCTCTCTCCTCTCTCTCTCTCTCTTTCTCTTTTACTTCTTTCTTTATGTGTGAAAGACAGACATCTTGTTTGACAACTCCTAGGTGGTTATATTCCAGCAGCTGTAGAATTAAAGATTTTCTTTACATGAAAGGAAATATGTTAGGAGCTTTTATTCAATGGGTAAAAATCAGTCTAAAAGGTTTCTTTTTGAATTCTGACTTGTTTACAAATAAAATTATTTTAAGTGTCTTCTGGAATACGATAGTGCCCTTTCTCATTTTCAAATTTTATTCAGATTGTTTCTACTCTCCCTTTAAATATATTCAGGCAGTCTTCTGCTTAGCAGTCAAATACTTCAGGCACTATGCCACCAGAATTCCTATATTCAGCTAGAAATACTTTAAAATGAAAAATGAGATTACGTATTTGCACGCAAGAAAATAATGTTTTCGATTAAATATTCACTTTCAATTTTATACAAACTGGGAAGTTGATAATTCTAAATATTAAAAATATTCATTTTTCTTGTAAATACATTTGAAATTTCTGACTTAAATTTCGCTGTAAGGCAAATAGAAATCTTGTGTAGATTTCAGTGTTTAAAAACTAGATATATTTCTGGTTATTTTAAAATTGCATTAGTAAAAATACAGACACTCCCTTAATTGTAAATTCTAATCTATAATTACTTTTAGTTGAATAGCAAGGGATTAAAAAAAAAATGAAGATTTCAAAATAATTTCTTTCTGGTTTTCTTTCACCAACATTTTCTCAGACTAAGCTGCTTAGAATTTTTTAGGCAACAATGCAGAGTTGATAAGAGCAGGCTAGATTATGATTTTCTCTTTGAAAGCATATTTAGCTCATTATGTTAATTTTTTTTGCTGCATTGCATATTTCTGATTGTCTCCAGTGATTAGGCATTTGAACCTCCTGGACAGCTATCAGAATAATATGATTCTAATAAAAACTTAGTGCAGGCACAACTAACACAGTTTTGAGTTCTTTGCTTTTCACTTCTTTGCCGACAGCCAACTCTAAGGAGTTTGACCATTTCTTATTTTTATATCTTTCAAATAATTAATTTTATATAAAGAAGAAGAAAATGTTTAACTAAACACAGCTCTACCAAGCTGAGATAGTTCTTCTTTGGAAAGATCGTGTAGCTGTGTTTGAGACAGAAAATCTTTTAAAATATTTAACAATAAAATGACTCATTAGCAATAGTTAAACTTATAATATCTGACAGTATATCAGACCACTGCCCTGCACGTCTGTCCCCTAATCTTCACTAGAGCTGTAAAAAGGTAAATTCCTCCCTTTCAGCTCCAGTATGATCTGTCAGAGCTAGCCTGATTGCCTCTGTGTGCTTTTGAAGTTGATAGTGAAAAAGAAACAGGGTCACAAAAAAAAGAAAAAAACCTCTTCATTCATAGTTAAGATTATTCTAATTTGACAGTTCTTAATATCATAAAGTTGCTAAGAAGAAGATATATTTCATATCACAAAAAAAATCTGCAAATTCTGTCATTTATATTAAATTATGTGAAATTAACAAGAGTCTTGTGATGCATACTGAATACCAAACCAAACACACTGCCACTGAGTCAATTCCGACTTGTAGAAACCCTCTTTGGGTTTCTGAGGTGGTAAATCTTTACGGAATCTTACTTCCATGGAGTGGCTGGTGGGTTTGAATCACCAACCATCTTGGTTAGCAGTCAGATGCCTTTGGCACTGTGCTACCAGAGTTTCTTCTATGATGCATAGTCTATGTATAATTAATGCCACCAAAAATATAGAAAGGAATGTTTAATAATCTAAGTTGTAATGTTTAGTAGTAAAAGACTATAAGGAAAGATCCGACTGTTTTTTTTTTTTTTTTAATAAACTTCGATTTCTTCTATACCATGTTTCATCTCAAATATTAATACTACTGATATTATTTGTACCAAAAATCCAAACTTTCTGCCATGGGGTCAACTCTGACTTTGAGCAATTTGCACTGGGTCCCAAGGCTATAAATCTTTATGGAAGTAGATCACTTCATGTTCCTCCCATGAAGCAGCCGGTGGGTTTGATTTGTTGACCTTCTGGTTAGCAGCCAAATGCCTTACCCATTATACCATCAGACTGCCTTTACAAGAAATAAATTTATAATACATAATATGTTTAAGTGATGTAAATTTTACCAGAATTTTCAAGTAGCTGATTATTTTAACATCATGCATCAGTTGAAATAACTGGGGGAATATATGGAGATCTTTCTTCATAAAAAAGTGTATTTAAAATGTTAACAAGTAGTCATCCTTAATAACAAATAAGATTGAGAAACCATTAAAAATAAGAAAAAAATCAGAAAAACATAAAGTATTATGAAATAATAGTAAATTAAACTCAAATAATGATAATATTATGAAATGAGAAACAAAAAATAGAGAATGAGGGGAAAAAAAGGCATGTACGGATTAAGAGCATAGATTTCAATACAAAAGTGTTGTTATTTTAATTTCCCATTGAGTCTGTTCTAACTCATTGCAACTTTATGTACAACAGAACAAAATACTGCCCAGTGCTGAGCCATCCCATAATCTTTTCTATGCTTGATCTCATCATTGCAGAAACTGTCAATCCATCCCATTGAGAGTCTTTCCCTTTTTCTCTGATCCTCCAATATACCAAGCACAGTATCCTTTTCTGGGGACTGTTCCCTTTTGACCACTTGGCCACAGCATTTGAGAAAAAATCTGGCAATTCTCACTTCTAAAGAGCAATTTGGCTTCACTTCTTTCAGGACAGATTTGTTGTTTCTTCTGACAGTCTATGTTATTTCCAGTATTCTTTGCCACCACCACAATTCAAAGGTATCAATTTTTCTTTGGTCTTCCTTATTCATTATTCAGCTTTGGCATGCATATGAGGCGATTGAAAATGCCATGGCTTGGGTCAGGCATATCTGAGTCTTCAAATTGACATCTTCCCTCTTCAACACTTTGAACAGGTCTTTTACCTCAGATTTGTCTCATGTAATATGATATTTGACTTCTTGACTGCCACTTCAATGAATGTTGATTGTGAATCCAAATAAAATGAAATCCCTGATAACTTTAAACTTTTCACCATTTATCATGTTTCTGCTTATGGGTCTAGACATGAGGATTTTGGCTTTCTTTATGTTGAGGTGTAACCCATACTGAAGACTATATTCTTTGATCTTCATCAATAAGTTCTTCAAGTCCTCTTCACTCTTAGCAAGGAAGGTTGGGTTACCTGCGTGTTGCAGGTTGTTAATGAGTCTTCCTCCAATCCTAATGCTGAGTTCTTCATATAGTCCAGCTTTTTGGGTTATTTGCTCAGCATACAGATTGAGTAAGTATGGTGAAATGACACAAATATGAAAATCCAGCAATTTAAATCATGGCTCTGTCACTTTCCAGCTATTTAGTCTTGCACTAGTTGCTTACCCTTTATGTGCCTTAATTTTATTATCACTAATATGGATAATTGTATTGCCTAACTTATAATGTTGTTAAGTGAATTAAATGTGTTAATTCTTTGTGAAGAAAATGACAATGTCTCACTAAAATTGAAATTTAAGTTCACAAATGAAAACTAAAATAGATTAAAATTGTAATGTATGTTTATTTTAAGGACAATATGTAAACCATATCAAACATGTTATTTTAGATTGTTAGGACAAAGTTGAATTATAATGAAATTTTTGTACAGAGTAAATGCAGTAAAGCTCATAAATCTTAAATATGCAATTTGTTGAATTTTACCTACACTCATCACTAACTAGATCAAGCTTTGTCTTACTTCAGCACTATAGAAAATGCTTTTTTCATCTGTTAGTCAATAATCCCCACCAAAAATAACCTTTGTTCTAATAATATAGTCTTTACCATTGTTGATTAATTTCACTTGTTTTAGAGCTTCTTATAAAAATTACTTACTGTGTTTTTATTAGACTTTATTTCTTTCAATGTTAAAAATGTGAAATGTATCTATATTGTATAAAAAAATTTCCATTCATTTCTCCACTCCTTGGAAGCAAGATTGGGAAATCTACTTCCATAGTGATACTGCCTCAGAAACCCAAGGAGGAGTTGCTATGAGTCAGATCCTTCTCGATGGCAATGAGGTTTTATTTTCTTGGTTTTTCTTTTTGTGCAGTATTTCATTGCATTGTTGTTGTTGTTATGTGCAGTCGAGTCGGCCCAACTCACAGCGACCCCTCCTTGGGTTTCCGAGGCAGTATCACTACAAAAGTAGGATTGCCCAACCTTCCTTCCGAGGAGTGGCTGGTGGGTTTGAACCGCCAGCCTTTTGGTTAGCAGTCAAGTGCTTTAGCCACTATGCTACCAGAGCTCCTATTTCATTGCATAAGTATACCATTTTATTTTTAATCTGTTGTCCACTTAAAGTACATCTAGCTTATTTTCTGTTTTGAGTTATTAATATAATACTGCATTGAAAATATTTTGTCTATGTATTGATATTTATGCACATTAATTTTTTATTATATACATAACCAGAATAATTGATAGTTCTTAATGTAGTATTATGTTTCATTTAATAGACACACTCAGATTTCCAAAAGAATTGCATCATTTAATATTTTCATTAACAGTATATGGAAATTCTTATTTGTTCCACATTCTCACCATCAGCCTTTGATGTAGCTTTTTAATTCTAGGTCTGTGTGTTTTAGTATTTTTATTTTGGTTTTAATGTGTCTTTCTTTCTTTTAATGTGTTGTTTTGGATTAAATTGTGTTCCCCCAAAATATGTTGATGTTCTAACCATTGTGCCTTTGCATGTGACTTTGTTTGAAAGTAAAGTATTTATTTGATGATGTATCTGTTAGGCTAGCATAAGATCATATTGATGTAGGAAGGGATATAGTTCCTTTTGAATGGTGTCTTATTAAAGAAAAAAAAAAAGAGAGAGAGGAAAAAAAAAACAAAACATGGAGAAATGTGTTGCATGATGTGTGCTGCAATGCCCAATAGATGCATCTATAAGTCAAGGGATGCTGAGCATTGCTAGAAGCCACCAAAAGCCAGGAGATAGGCATGCAACAATTTATTTCAAAAAGATTTCAGACAGAATCAACATGCCTGATACACCAATTTTATCATTGGTTAGATTATGTGCTATTATTTTGTCACTGATAACTCAAGATTCAATTTTCCATTGTATTTAACTTTCTTAATTCAGTGGCAATATTTCCCACTGAGACTGGTCAGACTTTATCTCACCTACTTTGGTCATATTGTAAGAAGAGACCATTCCCTAGAGAAGGATATCATGCTTGGTGAAGTGGAAGGTCAACAAAAGAGGACAAGGCCCTCAACAAGATGAATTGACACAGAGGTTACAACAATGGGCTCAGGTATAACAGGGACTGTGGAGGTGGCACAAGACCAGGCAGTGTTTCTTTCTGCTATACATAGGGTCGCTAAGGGTCGGTGATGACTTGACGACACCTAACAAAAACAATATTTTCCACTGTAATATCTTATGAGCAACAAGAGCTCTTGAAGTTGCTGGGGTCTCTTCCCCAATTTATTTCTCCCAAAATTTATTTCTCAAAGTGAAATAGATATCTCCCTAACCTTTCTAGGATAGGTGATGGATCTTATATGGTAAATTCATTTTAACACTCATACATCACTAGTCCTTTGGATAAATTCATCCATAGTATTCAAAGACTGTTAAATTTCAATTTAATTTAGTATAGACCTATTGTTTACTTCACACTTCAGCCAACAAACCAAAAAACTGTTATAGTCCTTTCTAGCCCCTCAAGCTAAAACATTGAATCTAGAATTTCTGGTTACTTGGCCCTTATCAATAAATTCCATCCAATACAACTTTATGTTCCTTCTATTTCTATTCTATACCCTTAATATCCATTCTTACAAAAGTTCCATAGATTTTCTGTCTATACAAAAAATATTAAAAGGAATTTTTTCATGATGGAGAAAATTAATACTCAGTGAAAACCGAGAAAAATCATGGCATTATTTTGAATTATTCATTTAACCCATAGTACCTCACCTTTGGGGCTATGTTAGCTTCTGTATTTCAGTGTTGAGGCAGAAATCTTCCTTTTGTTTGGGAAACTTCCTTTTTCGCTCTTATAGCCTTCAAATGTTCAGATCAGGACCATTCACATCATAGAAAGTAACCGATTTTACTTAAAAATCAACTGATTTGAATGTTAAGCACATGTGAATATTTTCAAAGCAACATCTAGGCTTGTTTTTGAGAATACAATTAAAGACCACAGCCTAACGACATTGACTCATGAAATTAGACACACCCATTATTAACTATTGAAAGTCCTTAGCATTGCATGATTGTGAGAATTATCAGTGCACATTTATTTTCTTTTGTGTCATTTCTATCCATTCTATATTAATAGTACCATGATGTGTGTTCCAACAACAGAAATCCAAGTTGTGCTTGAATGGTTCAGCTACAAGATGATTGTTTGCATATATTTAAGCTTTCTGTTGTTCTTCATTCTTACCTGCAGTTCTGGGCTTTGAGTAATTGTGGTGTAGTAAATTATTTAGTGTGGCTTTTCTACCCATAAGTCGTTGTAAACTCCAAGGTGGGATTTTCTATGAGCAACTGAGGAGCTCCTGATTGCTGAAGTTGTCCACCTGGAGTATTTCTGTTGGGAGCGGCACTAAACAATGTTCTGGGAGCTGCCCACTCTCTCTCACATGCTTAGAGTTCTGATGCTATGATTGGCTAGTTTGACCACGCTGCTGGGCTCAAAAGGAGGCCTCCTAGAGGCAGAACTCTCTCTGACTGCTGGTTGAGGAAGACGTGCTGCTGCAAGAGACAGGTGCTCCTGAAAGAGACACGTGCTGCTGGGAAAGAGACACG
>NW_006922362.1:925730-927758 GCF_000298275.1 Orycteropus afer afer
TGAGGGACGGTGGGCTGGGAAAGAGGCTGAGCATTTTTCCTGAACTCGAATTGTAGCCTGTGGTGCTTCCCTAATAAACCCCATAATCTGTGAGCTCTGTGTGGCCACTGCAGTGAATTATCAAACCCAGGAGAGAGGTGGTGGGTGCTTTGGGAAGAACTGTTGGTGAAAGGGCTGGAGGGAGGCAGCATGTCTGGCCTTAAAGGAATAGGCCTTGGGTTACTGCTGGTAATCCTGTCTTCCTCTTGTAGGGTTAGAGGAGGTCAGAACATGTGGCCTCCTTGCTGTTTTTGCAGTAATATTTTCATTTATCTTAAAAAAAATGTTTTGGAATATGTTCAGTAGTGTAGATTTTCTATCTCTAGAAGAAAATAAAAATCTCAGACATTTATCAATGCCTTTCAGCTTAGATGGCCCAGAACTCCAAATTCTGTCTTTGTGCACACTCAATTGTAACTCTCAAATCTCGATGACTCTAATTGCTTCTGAGTCCTGATGGTACACTGGTTAAGCACACATCTACCAATCATAAGATAAGTGGTTCATACTAACAAGCTTTTCCATGGGAGAAAGATGTGGCAGTCTGCTCTCATAAAGTTACAGCCTAGATGTCTTTCTACTCTGTCCTATATGCTCACTCTAAGGCAGTGAGGTAATGGTAATGATAGAACCTTGGCCTGTGCAACATTCATAGCTTTAAATTCAGGGAAGAAATGCACACATACACACACACACGCACACACACACATACAAGAAAAAACTCAACAAGAAAATTACATGCAGATTTTGGATTCCCTACATTTTCACCAATTTTAGTTATGTTAAATGTGTCAGTCTTACTACTGTGCTCTTTCAAAAGACTCAGCTAAGAAAAAAATGCAGGTATATTCATAACAAAGAATCCAAATAACAATAGATTAAAATTTTGTACTAGAAATACAAAATAAGCTTTTTTCATATACCATTGTATTTATGAGAGTTCAAAGAATAATCATCTAACTCTGGTAATATAAATTAGTTATTGCCAGTTTTTGTATTAAAAAGGGAATATATTTATTACTGGTTTTTACTTTAACAGGGACAATACCAGTATATGACTATCAAACATTTTAAACTGAAAAGCTATAAATTGTTTTCTTTAAAGACAACATAAAGATTATTTCTAGGGGCTAAGTAACATTTTCCCAGGTACTTCATGCATCAAAGGTTAGCCTGGAGAACACAATTTGCATGTGTAGGCATGCAGTAGAACGGATTTGAAGAGATAAGTGATAATATCCGCTGCTTATTTCAGAGCAGTCTCACTGCCTTGCCCAAAATTGAAAACGGAAACGAAGAACAATATTTTTTCCACACATCAGAAACACAAACCTTTTTACATATTTACATACAACTTTCAAAGTGTCTTTGTTTGTATTAATGTTAATTAATCATGCAGTATAAATTTAATAACACAGAAGTTTGTGAGGTATTATTGCACTAGGAAAACATAAACAACTAGAAAAACAAGCTCACTCAGCTAGAAAATAAAATATATTTTGCAACTGAATAATATTGCATGTGACCAAAAACTTACAATTCATTTCTGAACTTGAGGTGTGTGAAACTGCCCAATTTTTTCCCCACCAGTTCATAGGAAATACTTTCAATCTCAGATTTTCACAGCTCCTTGAATTTTGCAAACCCCACTTGCACTTGAGTAGGTTGCTGTCAAACTTTCCAAATATTTATAAAGCTGTGAACCTTGTAGTAAAATTTTAGGCTTGTATACCATTTAAAGTGGAATTTATTTGTGTCCAGAGGAATAAAATAGTCTTACATAGCTGAAATCACTCAGTCAAAATATATTAAAATTCAATTTTGACATTGAACAAGACAGAACTATTATAAAACACACGGGAAAATGATTGTTCTTCAATTCAACTTTGTAAATTATTATAATATTTTTATATCTATATTTTGAAACAATGAATATTAAAGCTTGAAAGGGATTTTAGAATTTGAACTGAATATATATATTTATATATA
>NW_006922362.1:928683-941179 GCF_000298275.1 Orycteropus afer afer
AGAAGGCCGGCGGTTCAAACCCACCAGCCACTCCTCGGAAGGAAGATGGGGCAATCTACTTCCATAGTGATACTGCCTAGGAAACCCAAGGAGGGGTCACTATGAGTCGTGGCTGACTCAATGGCACATAACAACAGCAACAATGAGCAAAATATTGAATGATTAGGAAGTATCAAAAGAAGATGGAAGGGATACACAGAGCCACTGTCCCAAAAAGAACTGGTTGATCTTTATTCATTTTAGGAGGTGGCATATGATCAAGAACTAGTAGTACTGAAGGAAGAAGTGGAAGCTACACTGAAGGAATTGGCAAAGAACAAGGCTCCAAGAATTGACAGAATACCCATTGCAATGTTTCAACAAACAGAAGCTGTGTTAGAGGCACTCACTCAGCTATGCGCAGAGATTTGGAAGACAGGTACCTGGCCAATTGACTGGAAGAGATCCATATTTGTACCTGCTTAAAAGAAAGCTGATCCCACAGAATGGGGAAATTACAGAACATTATCATTAATATTACATGTAAGTAAAATTTTACTGAAGAAAATTCAAAAATGATTGCAGCAGTATATCAACAGAGAACTTCCAGAAATGCAAATTGGATTTAGAAGAGGATGTGGAATGAGGGATATCATAGCTGATGTCAGATGGATGTTGGCTCAAAGCAAAGAATACCAGAAAGATGTTTACTTGTGTTTATTGACTATGCTAATGCATTTGATTGTGTGGATCATAACAAATTATGGGTAACATTGAGAAGAATGGGAATTCCAGAATACTTCATTGTACCCATGAGGAACCTGTACATAGACCAGGCGGCTGTCATTCAACCAAAAGAAGGAGACACTGCATGGTTTAAAATTGGGAAGAGAGTGTGTTAGGGTTGTATCCTTTCACCATCCTTATTCAATCTGTATGCTGAGAAAAAATATTCCGAGAAGCTGGATTATATGAAGAAGAACATGGTGTTAGCATCGGAGGAAGAATCATTAACAACCTGCAACATGCTGATGACACAACTTTGCTTGCTGAAAGTGAGGATGATTTGAAGAATTTACTGATGGAGATTGAAAACTACAGTCTGTGGTATAGATTACATCTCAATATAAAGAAAACGAGAGATCTCACAATTGGACCTATAAGCAGAGTCATGATAAATGGAGAAAAGATTGAAGTTGTCAAAGGCTTCGCATTGCTTGGTTCTACAATCCACACCAGGAAACAGCAGTCAGGATACCAGATGATGTATGGCACTGGATAAATCAGCTGCAAAGGACCTCTTTTAAGTGCTGAAGAGCCACGACATCTCCTTGAGGACTAAGGTGTGCCTGACACAAGCGGTGGTATTTTCAGTTGCCTCATATTCATGTGAGAGTTGGACAATGAATAAGGAAGACCAAAGAACACTCGATGCTTCTGAGTTGTGCTGCTGGCAAAGAATGCTGAAAGTACTATGCACTGCTAACAGAACTAACAAATCTGTCCTGGAGGAAGCGCAGCTGGAATGCTCCTTGGAAGAAAGAATGACCATACTTCCTCTCACCTACTTTGGTCATGTTGTCAGAAGAGATCATTCCCTGGAGATGGAAGTCATGCTTGGTATGGTGGAGGGTTGATGAAAGAGGGTAACACCCTCAATGACAAGGATTGACACAGTAGCTGTGGTGATGCACTCAAGTGTAGCAAGCATTATGTAGCTGGCTTGGGACCAGGCAGTGTTTCATTCTGCTGTGCCAGAGATGACTTGACAGCACCTAACAACAACCATAATATACATTTTATTAGTTAAATTATTATATAACACATTTGAGAGTTAAATTTTGTGGTGTTTTTACACAATATAACTTAAAAGATAGAATCCTAACAAAGAGATATATACCTAAAATAAATAAGAGCATTGTGAATTTAATTGATTTAAATATTTGTATAAAGTAAGCAAAAGAATGTTTAATGAGTTAAAGTAGAAAAATAAAACATAGAGCTGAACTATCTATCTTGGCATAAAAAATTGACATATAACTTTCACCTATTTGTTTTTTTTTTTGCAGTTTAAAAATTATTTATTGAAATCTTATCATCTTGACTTTTAAAAACAATTGTTATTTTGGATAATTAATAATTTTATTGCAATAGGTTCATTTCTTAGAATATATTTGATGGACATAAGTTGAGTTTGTGCCATATATATATGTGTATGTGTGTTTGTACACATATATGTTGTTGTTGTTGTTGTTGTTGTTGTTGTTATGTGCCGTTGAGTTGGACCCAACTCATAGTGACCCCTCCTTGGGTTTCCGAGGCAGTATCACTACAGAAGTAGATTGTCCAGTCTTCCTTCAGAGGAGTGGCTGGTGGGTATAGTGCATATATATATATACATACGTATACATATACACATACATATATAGTGCATTCAATAGTTTAAACGTATTTTGCTTCATGAAATTTCTTGCAGTTCTCTCAATTTAAAAATGCTCTTCTCAAGTCCTCTTGTAGTTTGCTGTTTCCATTTATCTTTATTTTATGCCCCTTTCTGCTTTATAAGCTTTGTTTTTAGGCAATACAACAAACATGTTCTTCTTTTATAGTTGACTGTACTAAGAAGTTCTTTCCTCCCTAATGTTACTGACCTTATATTATTGTCTATTATTTGATAGAAAGTTGATCCTAGCAGTGGGTTCAGTTCCAGGCATGAAGGTCATGAAGGCATCTAAGGGTCACAGTCTTTGTATTCTACCAATATCTACTAGACCAGTAAATCTATTTTTTAATATGATTTTGAATTTTGTTCTTTTTGTTTGTTTATTTCCTTCCTCTTTGTCCAGGACCTTCTACTGTGATCCTGATAAGAGAGGTGGGTATTAGTAACTGGTATCCCCTAGTTCTGTTTTCAGTGCAGTAGAGGTTGTGGTTCTCATGGTCCATTTATCTTTGGAACAATTTTTTACTTAAGTCTTTGCTTTTCTTCACTCTTCTTTGCTTCAGATAGATGGCTGCTCAAAAACATTCAAGGCCCCAGTTGCTACTCATGGAAGTAGGATGTAGAACATTGTCTTCATGGACTATGTTATGTCAATTTACTAAATGTCCTCCTGAGACTGTGGTCCTAAGTTCTCATTCCCAGAAACTCATTCCCTGAAGGTGTTTGGTTATGAGTAAGAAGTTTTCATGATTTTGCTCCCTATATTCTCTACAGCATTCTTGGATATATTTGCAGCACATACAGATATTTATGTAGAAATATCCTTTGCCAAATATATGTTGTTGTTGTTGTTAGGTGCCTTCAAGTCTTTTCCAACTCATAGCGACCCTATGCACAGCAGGACAAAACACCATCCAATCCCGCTCCAGCTCCATGATCCTTGTAATAATTGAGCTCATTGTTGCAGCCACCTTGTCAATCCATCTCATTGAAGGATTTCTCCTCTTTCATTGACCCTCCACCTTACCAAGCATGACATCCTTCTCCAGGGAATTGTGCCTTCTGACAACAAGATCAAAGTAGGTGAAACAAAGGCTGGACATTCTCACTTCCAAGGAGCAATTTGGCTGCACTTCTCCCAGGACAGGTCTGTTAGTTCTTTTAGCAGTCCATGCTACTTTCAGTATTCTTCCCCAGTACCACAACTCAAAAGCACCAATTCTTCTTTTGTCTTCCTTACACATTTTCCAGCTCTCACATGCTTATGAGGTGATTGAAAATATCATGGCTTGTGTCAGGCGCACCTTAGTCCTCAAGGAGACATCTTTGCTTCTCAGCACTTGAAAGAGGTCCTTTGCAATCAACTTTCCCTGTGCTATACATAGCCTAATGGCCTAATTCCTGCTTCCATTGGTGTGGATTGTAGAAACAAGCAATGTGAAGTCTTTGACAACCTTAATCTTTTCTCCATTTATCGTGATGCTGCTTATAGGTACAGTTGTGAGGATTTTTGTTTTATTTATATTGAAATGTAATCCGTATTGTAGACTGTATTCTTCAGTCTTCATCAGTGTGTGCCTCTAGTCATCCTCACTTTCAGCAAACAAAGTTGTTTTGTCAGGATATTGCAGGTTGTTAAAGATTCTTCCTCCAATCTTGATGCCACATTCTTCTTCATATAGTCCAGCTTCTCGGATTATTTGCTCAGCATATAGATTGAATAAGTATAGGGAAAGGATACAGTCCTGACACAATCCCTTCTTGATTTTAAACCATGCAATGTTCCCTTGTTTTGTTCCAATGACAGCCTCCTGGTTAATGTACAGTTTCCTCATGAGTACTATTAAGAGTTCTGAAATTCCCATTCTTCTCAATGTTATTCACAATTTGTTATGATCCACACAATCAAATGCCTTTGCATAGTCAATAAAACACAAGTAAACATCTTTCTGGTATTCTTTGCCTTGAGCCAAGATCCATCTGACATCAGCAATGGTATTTCTAGTTCCACATCCTCTCTGAATCCAGCTTGTACTTCTGGGAGTTCTCTGTCAATATACCGCTCCAACCGTTTTTGAATTATCTTTAGTACGATCTTACTTACTGCATGAGATATTAATGATATTGTTCAATAAGTTCCACATTCTGTGGGATCACCTTTCTTTGGAATGAGCACAAATATGCATCTCTTCCAGGCAGCTGGCCAGGTAGCTGTCTTCCAAATCTCTTGGCATAACTGAGTGGGTGCCTCCAGTGGGACATCTGTTTGTTGAAACACCTCAATCGGTATTCTGTCAATTCTTGGAGCCTTATTCTTCACCAATTCCTTCAGTGAAGCTTTGACTTCTTCCTTCAGTACCACTGGTTCTTGATCATATGCCACCTCCTGAAATGGAAAAATATTGATCAGTTCTTTTTATATAGTGACTTTGGGTACTCCTTCCATCTTCCATTGATGTTTCTGTAGCATTCAATATTTTGCCCATAGAATCTTTCAATATTGCAACTCGAGGCTTACATTTTTTCCTCAGGTCCGTCAATTTGAGAAATGCCAAACATGTTCTTGCCTTTTTTGTTTTGTTTTGTTTTTAATTCTAAGTCTTTGCACATTTCATTTTAGTAATTGGCTTTGTCTAATCGAGCTGCTCTTTGGAATCTTCTGTTCAGCTCTTTTCTCTCTAAATTTCTTCCATTTGCTTTAGCTACTCCCTGCTAAAGGGCAAGTTTCAGAGTTGCTTCTGTCATCTATTTAAGTCTTCCTTTCCTTTCTTTTAGTGATCTCTTGCTGTCTTCATGTATGATGTGCTACATGTCATCCCACAATTCTTCTTGTTTATGGTCACTGGTGTTCAATGCATCAAATATATTATTTAGATGGTCTCTAAATTCAGAAGAGATATATTCAAGTTTATATTTTAGCTTTTGTGGACTTGTTTTAATTGTCTTCAACATCAAGTTGAACTTTCATATGAGAAGATGATGGTCTGTTCCACAATCAGCTCCTGACATGGTTTTGGTTGAAGATATTGAGCTTTTCCATTGCCTCCTGCCACACAGGTAGTCAATCTGATTCCTGTGTGTTCCATCTGGCAAAGTCCATGTGTACAACCACTGTTTGTGTTATTGGGAAAAAGTATTTGCAATGAATAAGTTGTTAGTCTTGCAAAATTCTATTATGTGATTTCCAACCCTATTTCTGTCACCAAGGGCAAATTTTCCAACTACCAGTGATTCTTCTTTGTTTCCACCTTTTGCAATCCAGTCACCAGTGATAATTAACATACACTGATTGCATGTTTGGTCAATTTCACACTGCAGAAACTGATAAAAATCTTCAATTTCATCAACTTTGGCTTTGGTGGTTGCTGCATAAATTTGAAAAATAGTCGTATTAACTAGTTTTCGTTGTAGGTATATGGATATTATCCTATCACTGACAGCATTGTACTTCAGGATAGATCTTGAAACATCCTTTGTGATGATGTATGCCGCACTGCTCTTCTTCAAATTGCCATTCCCAGAATAGTAGATCATATGGTTGTCTGATTCAAAATGACCACAACTAGTCCATTTCAACTCACTAATGGCTAGGATATCAATCTTAATGAGATCAATTTCATTTTTTGACAACTTACAATTTTCCTAGATTCATACTAAGTACATTCCATGTTCTGATTGTTAATGAATGTTTGAAGCTCTTTCTCCTCAATTTGAGTTGTGCCATGTCAGCAAGTGGAGGTCTTGAAAGCTTTGCCTTATCCATATCAGTAAGGCTGGTTTTACTCTGATGATGTAGCTCTTTCCCAGTTATATTTTGAGAGACTTCCAACATAAGTGGCTTATCTTCCTGCTCTGTATTGCACAATATTCCCAGGCTGTTCATAAAGTTGCACAGTAATGTATCAGACAGTGTTTCTCTGCTATAAATAAGGGTTTCCCTGGCCAATTCTTTGAGAAGTGGATATCTTTTTCCTTCTTCCTAGTCTGTCTCAGTTTGCAAGCCACACTGAAACCTGTGCATCATGTGTACCCTGCTGGGTTTGAAACACCATTGGCAAAGCCTGAAGCCTCACAGCAACACACCATCACAGTAGGACAAACTGACAGACAAGTTTGTCTCCCTTAGCTGTTTGAAACCTCTCCAACCTCCCCTTACCTTGACTTCTACTGCTGCCTCCTAGCTCTGTCTCAGTCCCCCTGGACTTTTCTCTTCTTTTCCCATTTTCACACCTGCCACTTATGAGGCATGTCATGGATTCCTTCCCCTTTCCTGGATCCCTGCCACTGTCAAATATATGTACTCATGAATATACACACATTCACTTTCCCATATCTTTTCAGTTTTCATCTCTACCTATGTTTCTACTTGTAGATGTTATTTACTATTATTCTTAATGTAGGACTGTATAATAGTATTTTTCTTTGTTGTCTGTTATACTTATGAAGCAACCAGTGATTTTGTTTGTCATTATTCTTATTGTGTTTCCTGGTCTTTTATTATACACTGTCCTTCCCTTCAACCAAATTAACACATCCATACCCTCTAGATAATGATTTAACTTCTGTTCTCTGGCTATCTCTGATTACCATCAAATAATGTTTCTTTCTATGTGTAAACCTTTTCTTGAGGTTTCTTTTCTTTTTATAACAGTAGTTTCATATGATATTTGTCCTTTTGTGATTAATTTTTTTCACTCAACATAATGTCCTCCGGATTCATCTGTTGTGTGAGGTGTTTCATGGATTCTTTATTATTGTATCATGTACCATTGTGTATATGTATTACAGTCTGTTTATTCATTCATTTGATGATGGGTTCTTAAGTTATTTCCATATTTTTGCTATTGTGAATAATTCTGTGATGAACATGAGTCTGCATGTTCAAAATGTATACCTACTTGGGGGACTGCTGGACTATAAGGTATTTCTATTTCCAAGTTTTTAAGGAAATATCATGCTCTTCTCCACACTGGTTGTTCCATTTTATACTCCCAACGATAAGTGAGAGTATTCTAATCTCTCCACACACTGACCAACATTGTCATGCTATAAAATATTAGATGTCTCAATGTTCTCATAAGATAAAATGAATTTAGTAAGTTTCCCATTTAGTACAGTCTCATAGCTTCCTTCATATGTTTAATAAAGGATTTATTTTGAGATTAAATAAATTTTTCTGGACATTTTCCAAGTTAAAAACTAACACATTATTTAATTTAAATATGAATACATTTACACATTAAACTTAAATAATATATATTAATTATAACACACACACACACACACACACACATAAATATGAAGCTTTGGTGGGGTGGTGCCCAAGGCATTTGACTGCTAACTAGAGAGTTAGTGGTTCAAACCCACCAGTTGCTCCATGAAAAGAAGATGGGGCAGTGTACTTTTGTAAAGATTCACTGCCTTGGAACTCCAAAGGGGATCTCTCTGAGTCAGAATTGACTCTATGGCAGTCAGTTTGTCTCCTCGGAAGGAAGATGGGGCAATCTACTTCTGTAGTGATACTGCCTCGGAAACCCAAGGAGGGGTCGCTATGAGTCAGGTCTGACTCAACGGCACATAACAACAACATATATATATATAACATATATAATGTAATATTTATATATAATTTTATTGACTGCTAACCAGAAGGCTGGCAGTTCAAACCCACTAGCCACTCCTCACAAGAAACATGGAGCAATCTAGGTCTATAGTGGTATTGCCTCAGAAACCCAAGAAGGGGTCGCTATGAGTTGGGTCCAACTGGATAGCATATAACAACAACAACAACATTATATTATATATCTTAAGAAATATAGTTATTGATATTAAGAATATAAAAAGATATTAAGAACCTTTAACATTTAGACACTTTGTATACAGGTAGGATCAATTAGAACTGATTTTTCATACACACTGCATCCTTTTTGTCTTCTGTAAGAGATGTTAAATGTAATAGATTTTACACAATTAAGAATAAGTATTAATTACTGATGGTCATCATATTTATACTCTGGAAAAGTTTCTGATAATTATTTGCTAATTTGTCAATGTCATTATGTGGAAAGATATGTACTAGTAATGTAGATCATAAATTATTATTTACATTTAAAGTTTTCTTTTGACCATGTTGTAGTTCAGTTTGTGTGTCAACTTGGCTAGGCCTGTTTGAGTGGCTGGGCAGCTGGATGTAGCATTCCTCATAATGAGATTGGTAATCAACTCCATGGTGGAATCTACTGTGAGCAGCTGAGTAGCTGCCTTAGGGATGTGGTCTGCTTCCTGTATATAAGCAGAAGCTTGGGTAATGGTCTCTAGCTTATAGCATTCTTGGACCCAGCATGTAGCCATGTTGTTGTTCAGCAGCCTGCCATGATCTGGCAACCTTGGGGCTTACAATGGACTTAAATTAATGACCTGCCATATGGTTTGGTAACATCGGGACTGTGCCTTTTTACTTGTTAACGTTGGGCTTGTCAGTCTCAGCAGTCAGTGGCTGTCTCAGGGAAGAAACACCTCTATCTCCAGTGGGCCTGAGTAGGAGACAGAGATAGAGCCCAAAGGTGGGTGCTTTCACCTAGCCCCTGGAGTCTGGCACTTTGAACTTGGACTTTATTCTCTTACATTTGTGGTATATTTCTGTCAGATGGCACTAGGTAACCAGAACAGACCATGATATAGTAAACCCATAAGGAGTTCTGGTGGTGTAGTGAATAAAGCATTTGACTGCTAACAAGAACATCACTGGTTCAAACCTACCAGCTTCTCTGTGGAAGACAGACTGGGTGGTCTGCCTCTGTAAAGATTTACAGTCTTGGAAACCCAATTGGGGTAGCTAAGAGTCAGAAATGACTCAATAATAGTGAGTCTGCTTTTTTTTTTGTTGTTTGTTTGTGTGTTTTATAGTAAACCCATTACTAAAATTCTAATATACTTTGGGTGTCCTGTCTGATTAAGATTGCTAAATACCTGCAAAAAATGTGCACACTCCACTATATTTTATGGCAGATGCCATAATATTTTCTTCAATATTTTCAGAGTGCCAGTGAAGTTCCCAGTTCTACTTGCATGAGTTTTGGTAACGTTTTGTATTACATTATTTAACTTTATAGACCTTATCTGTTAGTATTTAAGATTTCAGTGCAGAAACATATTTTTGACAATATCACTATGGAAGTAGATTGCCCAAGCTTCCTTCTGAGGAGTGGGTGGTGGGTTTGAACCACCAGACTTCTAGTTAACAGTCAAATGCCTTAGGTACTACACCACCAGAGCTCCTCTATGTTGTTGTTGTTGTTGTTATGTGCCGTCGATTTGGATCTGACTCATAGGGACCCCTCCTTGGGTTTCCGAGGCAATATCACTACAGAAGTAGATAGCCCAACCTTCCTTCTGAGGAGTGCCTGGTGGGTTTGAACTGTCAGCCTTCTGGTTATCAGTCAAGTGCCTTAGACACTACACTACCAGAGCTCCTCTCTATATATTTTCTTATTGTTGGATGCTATATGGCTGTCAGAGCGAATAAATAAATAAATAAATAAATAAATAAAATGGTTATGATAACATATCCAGCTTCAGTATTAGGAAGCTTATGACACTTGTGAATTTTAATCTTTGTAAATAAGGAACCAATTGAACATATATAAATTAATGATAAGAAATGAACAAATCTTTATAGTTTGATACATGATAGAGAAACATATCTATATTGTCTAATGTATTTTTATATTTATGTAATTATTTAAAAATATATTGAGTATAATATGTTACATATTATAGTACTTACAATTTAACTTTCTTCTCTATTAAATTCAGAAATTTGATGAACTATAAAAATATTTTTATTTAAATAACAATTTTTGTAGATGCTATAGTACAAAATATTTTGATGAGTTTTAAGTAAACCAATTTTAGTCACTATAACAGGCTGAATTATAGTTCCAAATATACACCCAGCCAAATCCTGGGAACGTGTAAATATGCTAATTTATATGGAAAAAAAGATTTTTCCAGTTGTGTGCTTGTAGAGAGCTGTGAGATGAGAGATGATTCTGGATAATCTGTGTGGGCCAAGACCAGAAGTTTCCTTAGAATAGGAAGGCAGAAATTTCATAGTCAGAGGGAGAGGAATTGAAAGACATTATATTGATTATGACTTTGAAAATGGACAAAGAGACCATGAGACAAGAAATGCAAGTACAGCCTCTAGGAGATTTGCACCCTTGTCATCCTGGTCATTTTAGTCCGTTGAGACCTATGTTGTACTTCTAAACTCAAAGACAATAAGATAATTAACTTTTTTTTTTTTTTTTTTAATGTGATTTGGGTGAAAGTTTGTAGAGCAAATTCACTTTCCATACAGCAGTTCACACATACTTTGTCTCATGACACTGACTACAATTTACCCCAATGCAACAGCTCCCCTCCCTCTTCCTCCCAATAGTTACCTCTTCCCTGTGTCCACCTCTCCATGCACTCCTGCCCCATGAGATGTCTCCCTATGCATACTCAGTCCTTCTTTCTCACATGATTTTTCTCTCCAAGGAATGTATGTACTTTGGGTAAATGTTCAACTCATATGCCTGTCTTTTGTTTGGCTGGAAGCCACAGATATGGGTTTAATTCCAGACCTGAAGGGCAGCTAGGGGCCATAGTCTCAGGGGTTCTACCAGGCTCTATCAAACCACTAAACCGGGTCCCTCCCTTTTTTTTCCCAAATGATTTTGAGTTTTATCTACATTGTTCTCCCTCTCTATCTAGGATCTCCTACATAGATCCCCCTCTGAGTTGTTGACAATGATAACCAGGCACCATCTAGTTCTGTTTTCATAGTCATATAGGCTACAGATCATATGGTGTACCAGTCACTTGGATTAATTTTTTCATCAATCTTTGGCTTTCTTCATTCTTCTTTGCTCTCGATGAGGAGAGGCCCATCATTACATCTAGATGGCTGCTTGCAAGCTTTTAAGATCCCAGTCACTACTCACCAAAGTAGGAGGTAGAATAATGTTTTGTGTAGTATGTTATGTCAACTGAGCTTTATGTCCCCTGCAACTGTCCTGAGCCCACAGGTTCAACTCTTTGCTCCCTCTGAGTACCTGTCTGGTTTTTTTGTTTTGTTTTGTTTTAAAGCCATTAAGTATGAGGTAATTCTTTACAACAGCAATAGGAATAAAAGACAGAAGCATTTTTTTCTGGGATAAGGAAAATTAAGTACATATAATAAGTTGGATATAGTTCTGGTAAAATGACAGAATAGGCAGATGAACTACACAGATGCTCTTCAACAAAGAAAAGAGGAACAAATTAACACAGATACAGAGGATAATCCTGGATCTCTGAGCTGTATACAGCATGGATGGATACAGAAGTGGACTAAACACCAATGAGTAGAAAACCCTGCATGAAAACATCAAAAAAGTGACATATAGAGCTGCAGTCTGTCAGCAATCCTGATTGCATGGACAGTTTGGATATTGCCAAGTGGTGTTAGGACTTAAGAATTAAAGTAGAAATCAGCACTTCTAGCCCAGGTCTGCAAAGAAGACAGCAGTGGTGGCTAGTGAAGCAGTGTTGAGTGAGACAGCTGAACTGTTGAATTTTGGCTGTCTGAAGGTCACAGCCATTTTGAATGTTTACAAGTGGTTCTACCATTTTGAATATTTAAAGTGACAGTGTTCCCTCAGATCCCAGGGATGTAAAGATAGGCTCTACTTGATGGGGAAATTAAGGACATATCAGACACTGAGAACAGGAAAGGTACAATATTCCACTTGTTATTTGTATAATCTACTGCTTCTTGGTGAATGGAGGTACAGCCATTCCTCACTCCCACTAAGCTTCTGGACTGGCAGGAATTCCATCCCAGTCTGTGTGCTCTGACAAAGCCTGGATGCCCTTCCCTGCCCCACTGAGATTTTTTTTTTTCTTTGTTTTTGTCTGTTTTATAATTTTTGTGTATGTCCCTTTTATTATTATTCTTTCTCCTTCCCTTCTCAATTTCTAGCTTTCAGCTTTTTCCTCTCTTCCCTTCCATGTTGTTGTTGTTGTTAGGTGCTGTCAAGTTGTTGC
>NW_006922362.1:942659-943590 GCF_000298275.1 Orycteropus afer afer
TTTTTTTTGCCTTACATATTGCAGGTCTCTGTCTTTCTTTCTCACATTTTTCTATTCATATTTATTTGGCTTTTTAAAATATTTCTTTAAATGTTTTCTCTCATTGACTGCCTTTCCTCTTTTTGTTTTTTTTCTTTCCTTTTTTCCCTTTTTGGTGATCGTTCCTGTGATTTTATGGGGGTTGGGTTTTTTCTTCTCTTGCTTTTACTTTTTTGATGGTTTTTCACTTGTTGATTTTGTCTAATTGAGTTGGAAACAGTAACCATGCCCATTCAACCAAACCACATCTGCAACTCATGTAGCTTCACTTACTGAGTGAGAGCCGCCACGTCCTTCTTCACCAACTGGTCAAAAACACACAACCACCAATAAGAGCCTGACTCACCCTTAACTTTTCCTCATAAACAGTTAACAGAACTTTGCAGCCACTATCATTCTCTATCACACCCACTAGGATACTCACAGAGAGTGAGTTCATAAGTGCTGCTAACTAGTGAAAAGAGGAGCATAGTGCTCTGCTTATTCAGATACATACAAAGAAGAGGGAAATGTTGGGTGAATTATTCCAACATACAATCACCAATTAAGTTTAAATAATAAAAAAAAGGTCACAATGTCTTGGAGACAACAGACCATCACAGATCACAAAGAAGCAAGATAAAGCAATAGAAACAAAGAAGCAGAAAACAGATCAGAACACATTCCTGAGGAAGAAGCAGCATTGGAACTTCCAAGGAAAGGTCGCTATGAGTTAGGTCCAACTTAAGGGCACATAACAACAACAACAACAACAACACCATAAGGAATTCAGAAGAATTATACTTAGGTACCTTCGATAGGCTGAGAGACAGATCAAGGAAAACACTGACAAAATGAAGTAAAACACAGACAAAAACCTACAAAAATTTCAGAAGAAAATACAAGAACAAAA
>NW_006922362.1:944800-945259 GCF_000298275.1 Orycteropus afer afer
GGTAAATTTAAAGGAAAAGAGGAAGAGAATAGAAATAACACAAATAAGAAACTAAATGGACAACATTTCAACAAAACCAACTGATATAAAATAGATAATATGAAGGTACTAGGAAGAACTGTACAACAAAAAATTTAAAATTTAGAAGAAATGGACATATATCTAGAAACACTCTACTTACCTAAGCTAACACAGACTGATGTGGAAAAGTTGAAAAGACCCATAACACAAGAAGAAATTGAAAAAAAAAAAAAAAAAATCCTGGCCACACCATTTCACCGGAGAATTCTGCCAACATTTCAGAGAAGGATTAACATCAATCTTACTCAAACTATGGTTTGTTTACTTCTGTGCTGCTCTAACAGAAAATATACCACAAATGCAATGGATTTAATGAACAGGAGTTTATTCTCTTATGGTTTGAGTCTGAGTGCCAGGTTTAGGGACTGGGTGAAAGGT
>NW_006922362.1:945854-947046 GCF_000298275.1 Orycteropus afer afer
GTATATGGGAAGAAGACCACAATCCTAAAGCAGCTATTCAGCTGCTTGTGGTAAATCACACCATGGAGTTGATTGCCAGTCTCATTATGGGGAATAAATACCACCAGGTTCCCAGAAACTCAACAAATCCCAGCCAAGTTGACACACAGCCTTAATTACCACAAACTATTCCCAAAATAAAAAACCAAGCCATTTAAGAACATAGAAAAAGATAGAACCTCCCAAATTTATTTTATGAAGCAAGCATAATCTTGATAACAAAACTAAGCAAATACCTCATTAAAAGGGAAACTACAGAGATCCCTCATGAATGTTGTTTTTGTTGTTAGGTGCCATCAAGTCATGTCTGACTCATGGAGTCCCTATGCACAGCAGAACGAAAAACCACCCAGTCCCATGCCAGCTCCACAATCCTTGCTATACTTGATCCCATCATTGTACCCACTGTGTCAATCCATCTTGTTGAGGGCCTTCTTCTCTTACGTCTACACTCCACGTTACCAAGCATGACATACTTCTCCTGGGAATAGTCCCTTCTGATAACATGACCAAAGTAGGTGAGATATAGTCTGGCCATTCTTGCTTCCAAGGAGCATTCTGGCTACACTTCCTCCAGGAGAGATCTTTTAGTTCTTTTGGCAGTCCATGGCACTTTCAGCATTCTTTGCCAGCACTGCAACTCAAAAGCACCAACTCTTTTTCAGTCTTCCTTATTCATTGTCTAGCTCTCACATGCATATGAGGTGATTGAAAATATCATGGCTCATGTCAGGTGCACCTTAGTCCTCAAGGAGTCATCCTTGCTCCTCAGCACTTGAAAGAGGTCCTTTGCAGCTGACTTGCCCAGTGCTATATGTCATCTGATGTCCTGACTGCTGCTTCCATTGGTGTTGATTGTAGAACCAAGCAATGTGAATGAAGTCTTTGACAACTTCAATCTTTTCTCCATTTATCGTGATCCTGCTTAGAGGTCCAGTTGTGAGGAGTTTCATTTTCTTTATATTAAAATGTAATCCATACTGCATATTGTATTCTTCAGTCTTCATCAGTAAGTGCCCCAAGTCATCCTCACTTTCAGCAAGCAAAGTTGTGTCGTTGACATATTGCAGGTTGTTAATGATTCTTCCTCCAATCTTGATGCCACTTTCTTCTTCAAATAGTCCAGCTTCTCAGATTATTTTCTCAGCATACA
>NW_006922362.1:947146-948552 GCF_000298275.1 Orycteropus afer afer
ATTTTCTTTATATTAAAATGTAATCCATACTGCATATTGTATTCTTCAGTCTTCATCAGTAAGTGCCCCAAGTCATCCTCACTTTCAGCAAGCAAAGTTGTGTCGTTGACATATTGCAGGTTGTTAATGATTCTTCCTCCAATCTTGATGCCACTTTCTTCTTCAAATAGTCCAGCTTCTCAGATTATTTTCTCAGCATACAGATTAAATAAGTATGGGAAAAGATACAACCCTGATGCACTCCCTTCTTTATTTTAAACCATGCAGTATCCCCTGATTCAGTTGAAATGACCACCCCCCAGTCAATGTACAGGTTCCTCATGAGCACAATCAAGTGTTCTGGAATTCCAATTCTTTTCAATGTCATCCACAATTTGTTATGATCTTCACAATCAAATGTCTTTGCATAGTTGATAAAACACAAATAAACAACATTCTGATATTCTTTGTTTTCAGCCAGCATCCATCTGACAGCAGCTATGATATCCCTTGTTCCATGTCCTCTTCTGAATCCAGCTTGCATCTCTGGAAGTTCTCTGTCAATATACTGCTCCAATTGTTTTTGAATTATGTTCAGTCAGAACTTACTTATGTGCTATATTAATAATATTAATAATAAAGCTCAATAATTTCCACATTCTGTGATATCACATTTCTTTGGAATGGATACAAATATGGATCTCCTCCAGTCATGAATATAGATGCAAAAATTTTCAACAAAATACTAGACAATAGACCCGGACAACATATCATTTATAATGATTATGATTGAGTGAAGTTCATATCAGGTATGAAAGGATGATTCAATATTAGAAAAACTATCAACATTATCCATCACATAAATAAAACAAAGGAAAAGAACCAAATGATCATATCAATTGATGCCAAAAATGCATTTGATAAAATCCAACACTGATTCCTAATCCAAAGTCACAGCAAAATAGGATTAGAAAGGACATTCCTCAACATAATAAAGGACATGCATGCAAAACCAACAGCCAACATTATTCTCAGTGGAGAAAAACTGAAACCACTCACCTTGCTGACAGGAACCATACAAAGGATGCCCTTTATCACTTCTATTCAACATTACATTGGAAGTCCTAACCAGGACAATAAGGCAAAAAAGGGAAATCAAAGATGTTGAATTGGTAATGAAGAAGTCAAACTATCCCTCTTTGTTGTTGATATGTTCCTATACATAGAAAACACAAGACTCAGTTAAAAAAAAAAACACAAAAAAAAACCCACTGGAACTAATTGAGAGATTTAGCATCGCAGCAAGACACAGGATCAACAGTGCCCATCAACAGATGAATGGATAACGAAACTATGGTATATGCACATGCACTATGCAACCCTAAAGAACAGTGTAGAATCTGCAAAACACTGCATAACAAGTGTGT
>NW_006922362.1:951048-953782 GCF_000298275.1 Orycteropus afer afer
CCAAGACCCATCTGAAGTCAGAAATTATGTCCTCCGTTTCTCTTCTGAATCTAACTTGCATTTCTGGAATTTCCCTATCAAAATGCTGGTGCTACCATTTTTTAATTATATTCAGAAAAAATGTATTGCAAGTAATAATAATTATAAGAATTGGTTATTTCCACATTTGTTTAAATCACCTTTCTTTGTAATGGGCACAAATATGGATATGAATCTCTTCCAGTAGGTTTGCCAGGTGGCAATTCTGGAACTGCATCTTTCTGTTGAAACATTTAAATGGGTATTCCACCATTTCCTGTGGACTTGTTTTTCACAAATGCCTTCAGCACAACTTTTTCTTCCTTCAGTACCAGCAGTTCTTGATTATATGCTACTTCCTGAAATATTTCATCATTGACAACTTTTTTTTTTTTTTTTAGTATAATGACTCTGTGTATTCTTTCAGTCTTCTTTGGATACTTCTTACATAGTGCAGTATTTTCCCCTAGAATTCCTCAATATTGCAACTCAAGGCTTGAATATGTTCTTTAGATATTTCATCTTAAGAAATGCAAACCATGATCTTCCCCTTTGATTTTCCATATCTAGGTTCTTGCACATTTCATTATAGTACTTTACCTTTTGCTCTTGAGCTGCCCTTTGAAATCTGTTCAGCTCTTTTACTTCAGCAATTTTTCCATTTGCTTTAGCTATTTTCCATTCCATAGCAAGTTTCAGAGTCTCTTCTGAAATCAGTTTTGGTCTTCTTTTCCTTTCCTCTCTTTTTAATCTTTTTTTTTTTGCTTTCTTCATGTATAATGACTTCCTAAACTCATCTACTCTTCACACTGGTATTCAATACCTCAAATGAATTCTTCAAATGATCTTTAAATCTAGGTGGACTATATTCAAGGTCATATTTTGGCTCTTGTGGGCTTGTTTTAATTTTCTTCAGCTTCAACTTGAACTTGCATATTGGCAACTGGTAGTCTTTTCCACATATGGCTCCTGGCCTTGTTCTGACTGAGACTATTGAGTTCCCCAAAAAATCTTTCCTCAGATGTAGTTAACTTGATTCTTAAATATTCTATCTGGCTACATCCTTGTTTATGTTTTTTAAAAATATAAGGCAGCTGTCATGCAAAATTTTATCATGGGATGTCCAATGGGATTGAAGGAAGAGATCCAGTTTGCACTGAGGGAATTGGCAAAAACAAGGCTCCAGGATTGACAGAATCCCCATTTAGAAGAGTCAACAGGTAGATGCAACACTGGAGGCTTTTACTTGTTTATGTCAGAAAATTTGGATGAATGCCACCTAACCAACTGACTGGAAGATATCTACATCTGTGCCAATTCTAAAGAAGTGTGACCCAACAGAATGTGGAAATTATCAAACTATATCAATACCACATACAAATAAGATTTTGCTGGAGATAATTTTAAAAAATGATTGCAGCAGTGTATTGAGAGAGAACTTCCAGAATCACAAGCTGAATTCAGAAAAGGACGTGGAATTAGGGATATCATTGCTGATGTCAGAAGGAACTTAGCTGAAAGCAAGGAATACCTGAAAGATGTTTACCTGTGCTTCATTGGCTAGTCAAAGTCATATGAATGCATGTATGATTAAAAGAAAATAATGGCCACATTTATGAAGAACAGGAATTCAAGAACACTTAACTGTGCTCATGAGGAAGCTGTATATGTATATATTAAGAGGCTGTCATTACAACAGAACAAGGGGACTCTGCTTGGTTTAAAATCAGGAAAGGAGTGTGTCAGGTCTTTATCCTTCACCGTACTTATTCTATCTATATGCTAAGCAAATAATTCGAGAAGCTGGAGTATATGAAGAAGAACCTGGCATCAGAATTGGAGGAAGACTTATTAACAACCTACTAAATGCAGAGGACATAACCTTGCTTACTAAAAGTGAAGTGGACTTGAAACATTTATTAATGAAAATCAAAGACTACAGTCTTCAGTATGGATTACACATCAACATAAAACAAACAAATACCCTCACAGCAAGACCAATAATCAACATGATGATAAATGGAGAAAAGATTGACATTGTCACAGATTTGATTTTCTTGGATCTACAATTAACATTCATGGAAGCAATAATCAAGAAATCAGATGTCAAAATGCACTAGGCAAATCTGCTGCAAAAAAGCTCTTTAAGGTGTTGAGAAGAAAGGTGTCACTTTGAAAACTAACACAAGCCATGATATTTTCAATTACCACATATGCTTATGATACCTGGACAGTGAAAAAAGGAAGACTGAATAAAAATTGATGACTTTGAATTGTGGTATATGTACATAATATTGAAAATGCCATAGGCTGCCAGAAGAATGAACAAATCTATCCTGTAAAATGTACAGCCAGAATACTTCTTAGAGGGGAGAATGGCCAAACTTCATCTCACCTACCTTAGTCAGAGAGAAATGACCAGTCACTGGGGAAGTATATCAGGCTTGGTAAAGTGGAGTGTCAGTAAGAAAAAGCAAAATCCCTCGAAGAGGTGGATTGACACAGAGGTTGCAATGATGGGCTCAAGCATAGCAAGGTTGTGAGGATGATGGAGGACTGGGTAGTATTTAGTTCTGTTTTACATAGGGTTGCTGTGAGTCAGAATCCACTCAATGGCACCTAACAACAACAATGCTTCATCTTCCAGACTTCACATTCTGATCACTAGTAATTATCAATACAGCTTCATTGCATGTTTGGTTAATTACAAACTTCA
>NW_006922362.1:954697-956372 GCF_000298275.1 Orycteropus afer afer
GGCCAATTCCTTCTTCCTAGGTGGTTTTAGTCTGGAAACTCCACTGATACCTGTCCACCATGTGTAATGCTGTTGGTCTTTGAAATACTGGTGACATAGCTTCCAGCACCACAGCAACACACAAGCCACCCCAATATGACAAAATGACAAATGAATGGTGAAAATTAATACAGGAAGATAATGAAATAAAACAAAAGATACTTGAATAGGAAAAAAGTAGTAAAACTATCCCTATTCATAGATAACATGATCCTATGTATAGAAAATCCCAGAGAATTTGCAAGAAAGCTTCCATAATAATAAAGGGATTTAACAATGTTTCATACTACTAAATCAAAGAACAAAAATCAGTTAGGTTTTCACACACCAGCAGTGAGAAATCAGGAAAAAAAAGAAAAACGTTAAGAAAACAATCACATTTTCAATGGCATTTAAGACAAGAAAATGTCTAAGAATAAATTTAACTAGAGATTTAAAAGTTTTATACAATTAATATGACAAAACACTGCTGAAAGGAATTTGAGAAGACTGAAATAAATATAAAAATGTCCCATATGTATGGATTAGAATATTTAATATTATTAAGATGTAAATACTACTCCAAGAAATTTACAGATTCAATGAAATACTTAATCAATACCCTAATAACATTCTTTAAAGAAAATGTAAAACTCATCTTCATCTTTATTTGTAATGACAAGAGGCTCTTGATAGCTAAAATAGTAGTGACAAAAAAGAAGAAAGTAGGAGAACTCACACATCCTTATTTTAAAACTTATTATACAGCAACTGTAATCTAAGCAGCTTGGTTATGGTATAACGATAGATACATAGACCAATGAACTAGAATTGAGAGTTTAGAAAGATATCCATATACCTATGGTGAAGTGATATTTGACATGGCTGCTAAGTCCATTCCATGAAGAAAGAAGATTCTTTTCAAAAAAGAGTGCTGCAAAAAATGGATTTACACATGCAGAATAACAATATAGTGTACATGCTTCAGCTCATACACAAAATTAAATTCAAAATTAGTTAAAGACATAAATGTGAAAACTAAAATGATAAAACTATTATTAGAAGACAATTCAGGGGTGTTGTTGTAATAGATTATTTAATTTAATAACAAAAGTAGCAATAGCAAAAGGCAATATAAATAAATGTGACCCCATAATAATTTAAAATTTCTTTAATCAAAACACTTTACCCAAAAAGTAACGACAAGCTATGTACAGTGTCATATTTTCAGAAACTGTACATTTTGTAAGAATCTAATAACCAAAAAAATATTAGAGTTCCACAACTCACCAATGGGAAGACAAAAAGCAAGTAAAAAATTAGGCAAAAGACTTGAATAAACATTTAACCAAGGAAGATATTCTAATGAACATCAAATTCATGAAAAACACTCAACTTCACCAGGCATCAGAAAGATGCAAATCAAAACTACAATGATATACCATTTTACCTAGAATGTCTAAGAATATTCAAATGAACAAACACAAAAGTAAAAACAACAAAGAGAGAGAGAGAAAATAAGTATTGTCAAGATGATAAGGATAGTGGAACTTTTATCCATTACTGGTGAGAACATAAAATGGTACAGTCATTGTGGAAACAGTTGTGGTAGTTACTCTAAAAAATTGAAAATATAACTATGAAATGACCCAGCAAT
>NW_006922363.1:0-2654 GCF_000298275.1 Orycteropus afer afer
TTTCTAGTTGTAGATTTAAAATCATTTCTAATTTTTCATTTATTTTGTCATTTTGTTCTTGTATTTTCTTCCAAAATTCTTCTAAGGTTTTTTTCTGTGTTTTCTTTGGTCTGTCTCTCAAACCTTTGAAGATACCTAAGATAATTCTTTTGAATTCCTTATCAGAGAGTTCCCTTGCTGCTTCTTCCTCAGGGGTGTGTTCTGGGTCTGTATCCTGCTCCCTTGTTTCTACCACTTTATCCTGCTTCTTCATGTGTACTGTGATGGTCTGTTGCTTCCGAGGCATTGTGGCGTTGTCATATTTAGATCTCTGTTAACTGTTTGTGAAGAGCAGCCAAGTGTGATTCATGCTCTTCTTGGTGTTTGTTTATCATTGGCCCATTGGTGGAGAAGGAGGTAGTGGCTCTCACTCAGTAGGTGAAGTTGCAGGAGGTGTGGGTGTAGTTGTGTCTTATGGGTAGTGTTGTTGTCATCTCCCACTCAGTTAGACACAAATTACTATTGAATAACCCTCAAAAAACTAGAAGCCTATGGATGAAAAACTCATCATGTAATCACACAGGAACAGTAATCAAAAAAAGGGGGGGGGAGAAAAAACAAGAAAACCTGTAATATTTTGGGATAGGGCACTAAGAAAAAACAGTAAGGAAGGAGAATAACAAATGAAGAAAAAAATGGGAAAAATGCAAAAAGAAAAACAAGAAATAGGGTTATTCATGAGAAAACAGGGGCAAAAGAAAAAAAAAATTAAATTAAAAAAAATTTTCAACCAGGGACAGGGAAAAGAAAAAACGAGGACCTGGTAGGGGAAGATTAAGAATAATAATAAAAAGGACAAAAGTATTAATAATATTAGTTGTTTTAAAACAGACAAATACAAGCAAACTAATCACCAGAAAAGAGAAAGCAAAAAAAGAAAAAATAAAGAAAAGAGAAAAAAAATTGGTGGAGGACAGGGCAGGGCACCCAGGCTCCATCGGAGCACACAGACTGTGACGGAGTTCCTGTAGGCCACACCTCCATTCACCAAGCAGGTGTGGGGTATATGAGTAACAAGAGGAATGTCGTACCTTTTCAGTCTTGCAGGTCCTGAGTGTCCTTGGGTTTGCTGTAAAGCAGAACGTGTTCTTAAGCCCCAGGAATCTGTGAGAGCACTTTCTCTTTAAATATCAAAAATAGTCAACTGCTTTTTAAACCTTCAAAATGGTGGCACCCTCTGGACTGGCAAAAGTCCACAGTTCAGCCCACCTTTCTCTTCACCCTCTCCATTTGTTCCCCAGCCACCGTGCACAGTCCTCTCTGCAGTCCCTGGCTAGCAGGGTGATTTTTAGGTTAATTCTTAGGTCCTACCACCACTTGGGAATCTCCAAACTGTCTGTGCCATCAGGATCGCTCAGGATTGCTGCCAGACCGCAGCTCCGTATATCTCCTTTTTGGGTATTTTCATGCAAATTCTTCTGCTAGTTGGGGTTTAGTCCACTTCTATATCCTTCCCTGCAAGGCTCAGGGGTCCAATGTTATCTTCTGTGTCTGTGTTAATTGGTTTCCCTTTTCTTTGTTGAAGAGGGTCTGTGCAGTCCTTCCGCCTAGTCCGCCATCTTGCAGGAACTCCCCCTCCATTGTGGTTTTAAGGCTGTGATCTCTCAAAAGCAGATTGCCAGGCCTGTCTTCAGAGGCTCCCCTGGGTGTGTGTGAGCTGCCCAGCTAATAGCTGAATGTTTTACCATTTGTGCCACTCAGGGACAGTTGGCTTGTAATGCTGTTCATAAGCTCTATTTTCTTACTGATATTCTTTCTACATATTCTATTATTGAAAGTGCTGTATTGATATTTCCTACTATTATTTTGGAATTGTTTCTTTTTCCTTCAATTCTGTTCATGCTTGCATAATGAATTTTTGAGACTCTAAAATTATGTGTGTGTGTGTGTGTGTGCTTTCAACCTATTTGGGTCTTTGAGTGTAAGGTGTGTCTTTTGTAGACAGACTATATGTAGATCTTGTGTTTTTTATCTATTCTGCCAGCTTCTGCCTTTTAAACGTAGAGTTTAATCCTGCTACATTTAGAGTGCATAATAATAATAATCAAGGACTATTGTGATTCTGCAATTTTTCATTTGTGTATCATTAATTCTTTATCTCTCATTTCCTCCAATAGTGCTTTCATTTGATTGTAGTTGATTTTTTTGCAGTGAACCATTTTTATTTCCTTCTTTTATCCTTTAGTGTATATGTTTTAAGATATGTTCTTTGTGGTTTCCATGAGAATTACATATAATATGCTAAAAATTTAAAAAACTAGTTTAAATTGGTACCAAGTCAACTTCAATAACAAACAAAAGCTTTATTCCCATACCACTTCTCACCCCACTTATGTTGTTATCGCATGTTATGTCTTTATATATTATGTGCCCAATAATATCAATTTATAATGATTTTTATGTGTTTATTATTTTAAATCATGTAGGTCATAACTACTAGAATTACAATCCAAAAATACCATAAAACTGGCCCTATGTTTGCCCATGGAAGAGCCTTTATTGAGGATCTTTTTTTTTTTTCTTTTTTTTCCTTATGTCTGGCTTCAAGTTAATATCTAGTGTCTTATGCTTCCCATTTGAAGGGGTCATTTACTATTTTTACAGGAAAATCATAG
>NW_006922363.1:2754-4253 GCF_000298275.1 Orycteropus afer afer
ATATAAAGGAAAAGGATAGTTGCATTGGAAGATGAAGATAGATTTGCAGAACTAGTAATTGGATGATGAAGGAATTCTCATATGATGACTTCTATTTTCTCAATGTAGTATGAGGTTAAATCACTCACTAAAAGTTGGAGGGGCTGAGATAGGAGAGCAGAGGACTTGAAATATGAATAGAATTTCACCAGGAGAAGAAAGAAGAGAAGTGTATTTCAAGCAGAAATGAGTGGGCATTTATTGTACTTCCCTCTCAGAAAACATTCTCCATTCATTCAATAAGAATACCAAATTTTATTGTGGGGAGATCTACTCTGATCCCACTGGATAGAATTTGGTGAGTTGCTCAATAGATGTACTTCACCCATTTCTAGCAAAGGAATGAACAAGTGACAAAACTAAGCCAATTGTATTCATGTTTTCTGAATTTTGTGTCATGAACATTAGAAGCAAAGATATAAAAGTGTTGGAGCTAATTCATCCTAGGTTAACAACCTTAAATGTTCTTTCATTTTTGTAAACTATCTCATATCATTCAAATAAATTACTTTTTTTTTTGCTTAAATTAGTTATGTTTCAATAATTCCTTCACCTCACATTTATTATCTAGTAAGCATCAGCACTATTCTGGGAGTGCAAGATATATCAATAAACAAAGAAGAACAAGATCCTTGACTCTGTAGTGCTTACATGCTAGTGCATGAGAAAGATAAAAACAATCAATGAATCATTCATGTATGCTAGAAAATATAGAGTGGGGTAAGGGGTATCAGGAATTCTGAGAGAAAAGCAGGTTGCAATTTAAATAAGATGTTTAGGGAAGGTTTTATGAAGGAAGCAACATTTGAAAAAAGATTTAAATGGAAGTAAGGAAGGTAGTCATGTATTTTCTGGGAGAACAGCCTTCCAGACAAAGAGAACAGTCAGTGCAAAAACCTTAATGCAGCAGAACCTGCTTGAGAAAAAGCAAGGGAAGCTGTGAGAGGGAGAGAATAAGAGAGGAACAAAATCGTGTAGGCCCTTTTAAGTCATTCTTAATAATTTAGCTTTTCCACTGAAAAAAATACAAGCCAGTGGAGGATATTGATCACAGGAATGATCCAATTTGACTTATATGTTATAAGGATCACTCTGGCTGCTGAGCTGAGAATAAGTTGTAACTTGCTTTTCCTGCTTATAACCAAAGAAAAGAGCTCTGGTGGTACAATGCCTAAGGCATCTGACTGCTAACCAGAAGGTTAGTGGCTCAAATCCACCAGCCACTCCAAGGAAAGAAGGCTGGGAAATATACTTCCACAAAGATTTACTGCCTCAGAAACCCAATGGGGGCTGCTGTGATTCAGAATTGACTCGATGGCAGGGTTTTGTTGTTGTTGTTTTGTTTTGTTTTTTGTTTTATAACCAAAGAACCCTAATATACAAATAATGTAAGAAGAATATACAAAGTCATTAGAAGCTGGAAGTATCTTTTTTTTTTTTAATATTATTTTGATTTGGGT
>NW_006922363.1:8226-16590 GCF_000298275.1 Orycteropus afer afer
GGATCTGGATTGGGATTGCATTGAATGTATAGATTGCTTTGGGTAGAACTGACATTTTCACAATGTTTAGTCTTAGAAGGTGGAAGTATCTTTTTGTGTTTGTGGAACACTTTGTTTGAAAGTGAGGAAGGGTTCAGATGATAGGGAATCTTGTTTTCCTTGTTAAAGAGTTTGATCTTTACCTTGTAGTTTATTGGGATCCATGGCAAATTTTAAGTGAGTGCAAAAATTATCTAATCTGTAAACTTTTAAAATGATGCTACTCTAGTAGATGAACTGGAGGGAACAGATGAGAGCTCAGAGGCAAAAATTTTCCTGGGTTCCCTCATGTACCCCTTGAGTACTGCCCATAAATAATTAGAAAGTATTTCCATGTATCTTCTCTCCATATCAGAAATTGCTCTAGCCTATTCCCTCTGGGTCTTTCTCTGGGAAAAAGAAGAGCAACTGGTCCTCTTCAGCTGCATGACCAGACTTCATCCATTCCAAGAACTGTAGGATACATGAGAAGCCTTCTAGATGAGGCAATAAAAGTGATTTTCAACCCTTTTGCTTTTTTATGACATAGTTTTGGCCTTGGAACTGGATCCATCAACAGTTTGGTTGTGTTTTGAATTTCCTAAGAGAAACAATCACTTGCATTGGAAATGTCTTCTGGCTGGTATCTTGCACTTCAGATGTTCTCCTCATTGGGAAATGTGGATAAACCTTACTTCACATATTTAGCAGCAAAAATGTTGCCACATTCTCTTTAAATCAAACCCCTCTGAGTTAATAGGAAATTCATCTTCAGTATTGGGAGGGCTCCTGTGTCAAGATGAGCACAGAAAACCATTTACAAGGAATCTTGGCATCCTTATAAATAGGCTCCAGCCTGCCAAAGTACCCCATTCCACCCTTTCCCTATGAGGTTCTGCAACAACCCTAAGGTTTGGTCAGGGAGCAAGGTATGGGCCTCTCTACCTGAGGAAACAAAATTGCATCCATTTCCTAATTTTTCCACTGCCATGCTGCTTTTACCTCTCGCCGCACAAGTCATTCTTCTTACTCTCCACTTCCCTTAACAAAACCATTCCCCAACCAGTCTCTTCTTGAAGAACTCACCATTTAGAACAGTGAAAACTAAGAAGATAAGCTTTCTGGAGGTAACTTTTCTTTTTACCCAGTAATACAAATTCCTTTGAAACAAAGGAGAACACAGTATCTTGATACTTCTTGGGGAGTATGGAAAGATTACCAGTTATCCTTCAATATCCATTCTTCCTTATCTCCTTTATTAATGTTCCTGTTGTTGTATGTCATTGAGTTGATTCTAACTCATACAAATCTGTAGGACAGAGTAGAGCTGCCCCATAGGTTTTCTTAGGCTGAAATCTTTATTGGAGCAGACCACTAGGTATTTTCTTCCTTAGAGTAGCTGGTGTGTTTGAACTTCCAATCTTTTGGTTAGCAGCGAGTGCTTAGCCCTTATGCCACCAGGGATCCTTCCTTTATTAATAGCCTCCAATTTTTAGCTGGGCTTATGGCTGCTCAATATAAAGACCACATCTCTCAGCCTTATTTTTAGTTGGATTTAGTTCTATGTCTACATTCTGACCAACAGAATGTAAGCAGAAGAAATATGTTCAACCTCTGGACTCTCTGTTAAAGGGAAAGTATGTTCACCTCCTCCTTCCTCTCTTACCCTCCTGATGGCTGAGATAGAAGAGGAGTGATGGGAGCTGAAGTAACCATCTGGGACAATAATAGGAAAACCTTAACATTTCTAAGGATGGCAGAACAACAATATAGAAAAAGCCTGGGTCTTAAACATTATCAAGTGTCCATACTAGGCCTGGACAAGCTTCCTGAATATTATATGAGAGATAAATAAACTTCTATTTTTTATGCCATAGTATTTGGGGACTCTTTGCTACATAGTCAATCATGTATCCTAACTGATTTAGAAGTTTGTACCAGAACTGGAACATGACAAAACCTAAAATACCCAACACACAGGGCTTAGCACATAGATGACATTAAGATGGAACACAAATAGTGAAAACAGTTGTTGTTGTTGTTATTGTTATGTGCCATAGAGTCAGACCTAACTCATAGCGACCCCTCCTTGTGTTTCTGAGGCAGTATCACTACAGAAGTTGATTGCCCAACCTTACTTCTGAGGAGTGGCTGGTGCGTTTGAACTGCCAGCCTTCTGGTTAACAGTCAGATGCCTTAGGCAAAATGAATAATTTTAATTATGCCATAGAAAAACATTTGTTAATAATATGGCTAGTGATACCTTGCAAGCCAGATTATGTGTTAAAGAGCCTCTACTCTAGTAGCACTGATGGTAAAATCTCATGTTAGTTTGTCTTAGCTGCTTTGTGTCACTTTTATCAAAGTCCTAAGAAAGAAACAAATTAAGCTGGTTATGAGAGATGGAAGAGGCAGCCTTATTAGGAAATAAGCATGAGGCTTTGAACCCTCAATATAAAGAAAACAAAATCCTCACAACGGGACCTATAAGTGGCATCACGATGAATGAAGAAAAGATTGAAATTGTCAAATACTTCATATTACTTGGTTCTACAATCAACACCAATGGAAACAGCAGTCAAGATATCAGATGGCATATAGCATTGGGCAAATCAGCTGCAAAAGACCTTTTTCAAATGCTGAGGATCAAAGATGTCTCCTTGAGAACTAAAGTGCACCTGACACAAGCCATGGGATCTCTGGTAGCATAGTGCCTAAAGCACTTGACGGCTAACCAGAAGGCTGGCAGTTCAAACCCATCAGCCACTCCTCGGAAGGAAGGTTAGGCAATCTACTTCCATAGGGATACTGCCTCAGAAACCCAGGGAGGGGTCACTATGAGTCGGGGCCGACTCCACAGCACATAACAACAACACATATGCACATGAGAGCTGGACAATGAATAAGGAAGACTGAAGAAGAGTCAATGCTTTTGAGTTGTGGTGCTGGTGAAGAATGCTGAAAGTACCATGGACTGCTAAAAGAACTAACAAATCTGTTCTGGCAGAAGTGCAGCCAGAATGTTCTTTATTTTGGTTACTTGCTTGTGCCATGTTGTCTTGTTCCTTTGTTTTCTTTGAGGTTATCTGATTTATCTCATTCAGACAAAAAGACAAAAAGTGTGTACTGGAGATCAGATTAAGTGTCCCACGCAAGCTTGTTGCTTCATATGGCTTCAAGATAAATGTCATTAAATTAAGAGAGAGGGGGATGAACAGAATGTAAAGGGAGAAGAAGAAGGAGAAAGAAGAAGGAAGAAGAAAAAGAAAGAAGAAAGAGGAGGAGGAGAGAAGAAAGAAGAAAGAGAAGGAGGAGCAGGAGAAAAAAAAAGAATTGTGAAGTTTAAAACTTCTTTCTTGGATGTTAGGGGAAATTGGAGATTAAATACTTTTAAATTTTATCTCACCCCTAAAAGATGAGAAACTAGCAAAAATAGTCAGAGTCCACATTTTCAGAACTCTAGAAATTAACCAAAGGCATGAAGCCAACCAGGACATATTTATTCAAGAAAAATGGGTGAATCTTAGTAAGAACCATTAGCTTTGTGACATTTGAACTTTGCTTACTACCATTCCCCACTCTCTAGTTCTGCAGTAAGCTTAAAAACCAACAGCCTGAAATCACAGTGAAAAACAGCGTGGCGGCCACTAGAGAGGGAAAAATGAGCTTAGAATTATTTCAAAACCCCATTCCCTGGAACTGTCATTATTTTACCCATCCTATGGTTCCATGGAAGACCTCACTTGCAGGTTTGTCTCTATTTGACCTGAATTAGATTTTGCCCAGTTTGGATACCCTTTTCCCTAAGTTTATTAGTCAAAAATATTTAGAGGCAATTGTTTAACTTCATGGCTGCCTTAGGCAGTGTATAACTGTTGGGGAAACCAATAGGCTAACAAAAATACATAAAAGAAAAAGCTGGTGAATGGGATGCCAATAAGGATTTTAAAAAGCTCAATCCTTCCACAAGAGAGATCCAAAAAAGTGAACTCTGAGCATCAACATCAATTGACAGAATGAAAACAATGATTGAGGAGAGAGATGGACCATTGTCATTTTGTGACACAGAAGGCAGCAAAAATGGGTGAGGAGAAGCCAACTTCACATAATTCTTATTGGGACAGAGACACAGTATGGAGAGGTACAGAGTGAAACAAGATGAGCAGAATATAAGATGGGCCTGGGAGGAGAAAGTGCAGGGAAATGTGCAGAGAATTCCAGTGGCACAGGTGACTTCAGAGCAAGAAGGAAGCCAGTAAATGGGGATGAAATAACTCACTGGTAATGATCCTTAGTCATTTGTGTTGAGGACACATACAGAGAGAAAGGACTGTGGGGCAGCAATTGGAGACACTGGACTCCAGGTAGCGCACTCCACCCCTCTTGATTGAGCCATGCCAAGAACTGAATAATCAGCTGTGCTTGCCAAGAAGAGCAATGGGCCCACACCAGTGAACAGCATCCAGAGAAGTGTGTTTTCCCACCTTCCCACCCACACCTTCCTGGTGACCAGGGATAAACCCTCCCCCTGTCACCTCCCCAATCACCCAGTTTTCTGAGACTGCCTCACTCTATGAGTAGCCACCCAATGCACTGTGTCTCCTCCAGACCAAGCCACACACTGGTGGGTTATGCTTTGCATGCCTGGTAACTAGGCTATTGATAGTGTACAGTCTTGCAGAGCATGAGCTACAGGCTGTTGGAGGTACCCAAATGTGTTGATCACACATGTGGTTCCTGCAGCCTCTGTGGCCACACACTTCTGTGGATTGCATGCCACCACTGAGGCCATTCTTGCACCACTCCACTTCTTTTTTTCTCTTTTTTCACTTCTTCCTTTTTATGTGTCATGTCCCCCTTCCTCTTTTGCTTCCTTTATTTTTTCTCATCCCATTTTCTCCCCCTTTTCTTTGTCCCATCAAGCAGGAGGCAAACATTGTCTCCTTACTAGTCAGTCACACCTACCACACTTACAACCTTACTGCCTCACCCAATACACAAACTCCTCCACTTACTCCTGCACCACTGGATCAATGAAAGATGGTTGACAATACCTACTTACCCTGCCTGCAGATGCTCTTCACAACTAGCAAACAGAGACCTGTACTCACACTCCCACCAATTACTCCACCCACCTTGAGGGAGCTGAGGAGGACCCTAGTGTTACCAAACTAGTGACCAAAGTACCACAACCTGTCCCATTCAAAGAGATACAAGAAAACAAAAGTCAGGGTGAAACAAACCAAGACATAATCACCAAATAAACACAACAACTCCAAAATGTCTGAGACAACAGACAACCTCAAATAAAGCAAAGAAACAAGACAACATAGCACAAGAAAGTGACCAAAATAAAGAATAGGTAAACCTCCTCGAGAAAGAAAAGGTAATAGAATTACCTGATAAGGAATTCAAAAGTTTGTGTGTGTGTGTGTGTGTGTGTGTGTTTATGTTTATCCATCCAAGAGCTAAAAGAAACCACAAACAAAATCAAGAGAAAGACAGAAATTACCCTAGAAGAATTCAGGAAAAAAAAAGTACAAGAGCAAAATGACAAAGTAAATGGACAATTAGAAACCCTACAAAAACAACCATTATAAATCCAGATTAACATGAAAATTACAAAGATAGAGAGTACATGGGAAGAACAAAAGAGTAGAATTGAGTCAACTAAAGAACAGATCAGCGAGTTAGAAGACACCAACTTGTAAGAGAAAAAGTCAGAAAAAAGAATGAAGAAAAATGAAGGGAAACTAAGAATTATGTGGAACACTATGAAGAGGAAAAATTACGTGTGATCAGAATTACAAAACAGGAGAAGACAAAAAACATAAAACACACAGAGAGACTTATCAAATATTTTCAAGCAGAAAAAATATCTAATAACATGGAAAATGAAAAGATGACCATACAATAAGCTCAACAAACCTCATACAGTATGACCTTAAAAGAAAGTCACAAAGACTTATCATAATCAAATTCTCCTCAACCAATGACAAAGAAAGAATCTTGAGAACAGCTTGGGAAGAGTGAAATGTTACCTACAAAGGGCAACCAATAAGACTATGCTCTGATTTTTTGTCAGAAACCATGCAGGCAAGAAGACAATGGGGTCACATATATAAAAACATGAAGCCATGCAGGCAAGAAGACAATGGGGTCACATATATAAAAACATGAATTATATATATCCAGCAAACTGTGCCTCAAATATGATGGTGAAACTAAGACACTTCAAGATGAACAGAACTTAAAGGAATTTGTGAAAACTAGACAAACCTTACAAAAAATATTAAAGGGAGTCCTTAGGACAGAGAACCAAAACATTAGATAACACCTAAGACAAAGACACATGGTAACATCATCTAGAAACCAACTCAGAAAAAGAATTTTCAAAAATAAAATAAACTTATGAAACTAAAAATAGAGAATGAGAGGCATCAAATGTACAATGACAACTACAAAGCACAAAGAGGGAATAAATGGTGTAATTACAGAACTTCAAAATGGAGAAAAACTTGGGACGATATCAAGATAGAACAGACTGTGGTAAACTTAGGAAGTTAAAGCAAAAATTACTGGGTACTGACAAACAACATTAATAAAGTTTCTAAGCAAAATTAGAAAGAAAAACAAACATAAAGACATAATAAACACAAAATCAACAACAATGAAGAAAATTAAAAGAAAGTCTGATAACAATGTGAACTCAGCACAGAAAAATATGGGAAAGAAAGAAATCATCAAATCTATAATAAAAAAAAAACAGCAGTGAACTCATATGTATCATTAATTGCACTGAATATAAATAGATTATATGCACTAGTCAAGAGAAAGAGAGTGGCAGATTGGATAAGAAAACAAGACCCATCAATATACTGCCTACAAGACTCACATGACACCCAAATATAAAAAAATCAAAGGCTGGAAAAAAATATATATAAGCATATGGCAACCAAAAAAGAGCTGTAGTGTCAATATTAATTTTTTATAAAATAGGTTTCAAGGTGAAAATCACCAAAAGGGACAAGAAAGGGCATTATATAGTGATTGAAGGGTGAGTCCAGCAAGAGTGTATAACCATAGTAAGTATCTATGTACACAATGAGAGAACACCAAAATACATAAAGAAAACATTAACAAAATTGAAAAGAGAAAGAGACAACTACATAGTAGAAGTCTTTAACACACAACTTTTTGTGGACAGAACAACTAGAAAGAAACTCAAAAGAGATACTGAAGACGTAAATAACCCAATCAACCAACTGACCTCATAGGTATATATAGAATAATCCACCCAACAACACCACAGTATACATTCTTTTCCAGTGCACATGAATCATATTCCAGAATAGACCATATGTTAGGCAACAAAGCAAACCTCAAAAAATTTAAAAACATAGAAATAATACAAAGCATCATCTTGAATTACAACAGTATAAAATTAGAAATCAATAATAGGAAGATCAGGGTAAAAAAATATCTAATACATGGAAACTAAATAACATCCTGCATAAAAACTCCTGGGTAATAGAAGAAACAAAACAAGGGGGGAAATTCTAGAATCAAATGCGAATGAAAACACAACATAACAAAACCTTTGAGACAGCAAAAACAATGCTCCAAGTCAATTTCTGGCAATCAAGGCACACATTGAAAAAGAAGAAAGAACCAACATCAATACCTTAACTCAAGATCTCCAACAAATAGAAAAAGAGCAATAAAAATGCCTACAGTCTCCTGAAGAAAAGAAATAATAGATTCAAGCAGAAATATATGAAATAGAACACAGGAAAACAATAGAATGGATAAGCAAGACTATGAATCAAAAAGATTAACAAAGAGTTTCCAGGTCCAAGATGGTGGACTAGGCAGATACTCTATCCAGACCCTTTACTACAAATACTTGACAAAACAAGGGAAAAAGTACAATAGATAACCCTGGATCTCAGAGCTTCAAAGGAAAGGATAAAGAAGTAGACCAAATACTAATGAGAGGAAGAGAAAACAATGAACAGTGAACAAGAGCTAAATTGCAAACCAGCAGAGAGTCACCATTTTGAGTTATTGCAAGCAGTGTTCCTATTAGAGCAGGAACCAGATAACCTGCTCCACTTGCACAGGAATGCACCAGCATCCACATCAGTGATCAGTGACGAAGGAGGTGTGTCTTCCCCTCTTGCCTTGCACAACTTCCCACTGACCAGAAACGTGGCCTCCTCATTCCCACCCATCCTGCTTCAGTCAAACTCCTGTCACTGTTAGTACAGGCCCCTTTTTATATTATTTTATATTGTTGTTCTTTAAAAAAAAAAAAATGTGATGTAGGTGACAGTTTACAGAGCA
>NW_006922363.1:17075-19660 GCF_000298275.1 Orycteropus afer afer
TCTTCCGGTCTCATGGTCATATAAGCTGAGAATCACATGGTCTACCAGTCCCTTGGACTAATTTTTTCCACGTGTCTTTGATTTTTTTTTCATTCTTCTTTGTTATGTATGAGGAGAGACCCATCATTGCATCTAGATGGCCGCTTGCAAGTTTTTAAGATCCCAGTCGCTACTCACCAAAGTAGGATGTGGAATAAGAATTTCATGTAGTATAATATGCCAGTTGAGCTTGATGTCCCCTGCGACCATGATCCCAAGCCCACAGGTCCAATTACTCACTCCCTCCAGGTAACTAGCTGTGACCAAGAAGTCACCACAACTTGTCCCTTATCAGCTCTACTATACATCTGGACATTTCTTACAGCACAAATGCACTTGTAGAAACATCGTCTGCCAACCCTATACATGATTATGGGCACACTCCCCCCTGCATAGACATAGCTGATTGTTCAGCCTGTCCACCCATCCATCCACCTATAGATCAATGTTTGACATCATTGACAAAGGAGTACTGTATATGCAAGAGTTCATCTTTGTTGTCTGTACCTCCCATGTACCTCTCTATGTCTTCCTCAATGCTACTGTGTTGCTCACTCATATCTGGTACATTGTCCTTCCTTTCACCCAAATCAATACTTGTCTCTACTTGTATAACAGTGTTCCCTCTCCTTTCCTCCCCTCTCACCCCTGGTAGCAAACAAAGAAATTCTGTTCCATATATAAGCATTCCTTGACTTCTTACAATAACGAACTAATACAGTATTTGTTTTTCTGTAATTGGCTTATTTCACCAAACATAATATCCTCCAAGTTCATCTACATTATGCGGTAGATTCTACATTATTCTTTAGTGTTGCATAGTATTCCATTGCTTTTGAGTTGTGGTGTTGGTGAAGAATGCTGAAAATACCATGGACTGCTAAAAGAACTAACAAATCTGCTCTGGAAGAAATGCAGCCCAATGGCAATGCTCCTTGGAAGTGAGAATGGCCAAACTTTGTCTCACCTACTTTGCTCATATGGTAAGAAAGGACCATTCCCTGGAGAAGGATATCTTGCTTAGCAAAGTGGAGGGACAACAAAAAATGGGAAGACCCTCAATGAGATGGATTGACAAAGTGGCTGCAATGATGGGCTTAGGTAGAGCAAGGATAGTGGGGATGGCACAGGACCAGGCAGTGCTGTGTTCTGCTGTACATGAGGTCATTATGAGTCAGAAATGACTTGATAGCACCTAACAACAACAACAACAACAGTATTCCATTGTGTGTGTGTACCAGAGTCTGGTTATCCATTATTCTGTCGATGCACACCTAGGTTGTATCCATATTTTTTCTACTGTGAATAGTGCTGTGATGAACATGGGTGTGCATATATCAGTTCTTGTCCTGTTTCTGACTTCTTTAAGATATATTCACTTTTTAAGGGATCACCATACTTTCTGGGACATCCAGGAGAAAGCGAGCAAGTGGCAGAGGGATCCAGGTAAGGGGAGGGATCCAGGCCCCAATCCCCAAGGGGCAGGAAAAGCAGAGGAAAAGAAATGAAAACTAGGGCATCCAGGAAAGAGTGAGCAGGCAGCAGAGGGATACAGGTAAGGTGAGAGACTCAGACCCAAACCCCAAGATCCAGGACAAGCAGGGGGAAAGGAAAGGAAAGCCAAGGCATACAATACAGAGCAAGCAAGTGGCAGAGGGATCTAGGTAAGGGGAGGGACCCAGGCCCCAAGCCCCAAGAGGAAGGAAAAGCAGAGAGGAAAGGAAAGGAAAGGAAAGCCAAGGCACCAGGAGAGAGTGAGCAGGTGGCAGAGGGATCCAGGTAAGGTGAGAGGCTCAGAGCCAACCCCCAAGAGGCAGGAAAAGCAGAGGGGAAAGGACAGGAAAGCCAGGGCATCCAAGAGAGAGCAAGCGAGTGGCAGAGGGATCCGGGTAAGGGGAGGAACACAGGCCTCAACCACCAAGAGGCAGGAAAAGCAGAGGGGAAAGGGAAGGAAAGTCAGGGCATTCAGGGAGAGTGAGCAAGCAGCAGAGGGATCCAGGTAAGGGGAAGGACTCAGGCCTCAACACACAAGCAGCAGGCAATGTAGAGGGGAAAGGAAAGGCAAACCAGAGCATCCAGGAGAGAGTGAGAAAGTAGCAGAGGGATCTAGGTAAGGAGAGGGACCCAGGCCCCAATCCCCAAGTGGCAGGAAAAGTAGAGGGAAAAGGAAAAGAAAGCCAAGGTGTCCAAGACAGAGTGATCAAGCAACAGGGATTCAGGTAAGGGGAGGTTGGAGAGGTTTTGGACAGCTAAGGGAGACAAACGAGTCTTTGGGTTTGTTGTACTGTGGTGGCATGTTGCTCTGAGGCTTGAGGCTGTGCCACTGGTGTTAAAATGCCAAGTTGCATATGGTGTACAGGTTTTGGTGCAGCTTGCATACTGAGACAGACTAGGAAGAAGGAAGAGGCCATCCACTTCTCAAAGAATTGGCCAGGGAAAACCTTATGAATAGCAGAGAAACACTAGTGTTGTCTGTTACAACACTAGGCAAGTATACAAATAGCCTGGAAACTGTTTGATACAAGGTAGGAGGATGAGAGACTTAG
>NW_006922363.1:19951-20644 GCF_000298275.1 Orycteropus afer afer
TAATATCCATACACCTACAAGGAAGACCAGTTAATACAACTATTATTCAAATTTATGCACCAACCACCAAAGCAAAAGATGAGGAAATTGAAGATCTTATCAACTTCTGAAGTCTGAAATTGACTGAACGTGCAATCAAGATGTGTTAATTATCACTGGTGACTGGAATGCAAAAATTGGAAAAAAGAAAAGTCACCAGTTGTTGGAAAATTTGGCCTCGGTGACAGAAATACTGCTGGAGATTGCATGATAGAATTTTGCAAGACCAACGACTTATTCATTGCAAATACCCTTTTTCAACAACACAAAAGGTATCTATACAAGTGGACTTCACCAGATGGAGTACACAGGAATCACACTGACTACATCTGTGGCAAGAGGAGATGGAAAAGCTTGATACCTTCAACCAAAACAAGGTCAGGAGGTGTTTGTAGAACAGACCATCAACTACACATATACAAGTTCAACTTGAAGTTGAAGACAATTAAAACAAGTCCACAAGAGCCAAAATGTGATCTTGAATGTATCCCTCCTGAATTTATAGACCATCATAGATTTGATGCATTGAACACCAATGACGAAAAACCAGAACGATTTTTCGATGACATCAAGAACATCATCCATGAAGAAAGCAAGAGGTCATTAAAAAGGTGAGAAAACAAGAAAAGACCAAAATGGATGACAGAAGAGACT
>NW_006922363.1:21229-22451 GCF_000298275.1 Orycteropus afer afer
AAAGAGAGGTGATCCCACAGAATGTGGAAATTATTGAACAATATCATTAATATCGCATGCAAGTAAAATCCTACTGAAGATAATTCAAAAATGGTTGAAGCAGTATATTGCCAGAGAACTTCTGGAGGTGCAAGCTGGATTCAGAAGAGGGCATGGAACAAGGGATATCATTGCAAATGTCAGATGGATCTTGGCTTAAAGCAGAAAATAGCAGAAAGATGTTTACTTGTGTTTTGTTGACTATGCAAAAGCATTCAATTGTGTGGATCATAACAAATTGTGGATAACATTGAGAAGAATTGGAATTCCAGAACACTTGATTGTATGTGTGAGGAACCGGTACATAGACTAGAAGGCTTTCATTCAAACAGAACAAGGGGACTGTGGTAGTTATGTTTGTGTGTGAACTTGGCTGGGCATGGTTGAGTGGCTGGGCAGCTGGTGGTAGTTATTACCCATGATGAGACTGGCAATCAACTCCATGGTGGGATCTACCACAAGTAGCTGAGTAGATGCCTTTGGGATGTGGACTGCTTCTTGTATATAAGGAGAAGCTTTGAGAATGGTCTCTAGCCTATGGCATGCTTGGACCCTGCATGTAGCTGTGTCGTTGCTCAGCATCCTGCTATACTTTGCCGACCTTGGGACATACAATGGTCTCAAATTAATGGCCTGCCATGTGGTTTGGTAACATCGGAACTGTGCCTTTTTACTTGTCAACCTTGGGGTTCTCAGCCTCAGGAACCTGCAGCTGTCTGAGTGAAGAAATGCCTCTAGCTCCAGTGGGCCAGGAGCAAGAGGCAGAGCTGGACCCCAAGGTTGTGGGGCTTTCACCCAGCCCCTAGAGCCTGGTATTTTGAACTTGGACTTAAAGCCTCCAAATTGTAAGAATAAACTCCTGTTTGTGAAGTTAGTAGAAAGTTTCAGCAAATTGACAGGATACAACTCAAAAATCAGTTGAGTTTCTCTACTTCAACAAAGAGACCTCTGAAATGGAAATAAGGAAAACAATACCACTTACAATAGCTACCAAAAAGATAAAATACTTAGGAATAAATCTTACTGGGGACACAAAAGACCTATACAAAGAAAACTAACTACAAAACACTACTACAGTAGAAACTATAAGAGATCTGCATAAATGGAAGAACATACCATTTTCATGGATAGGAAGACTGAATTTTGTGAAAATGTCAATATTACCCAAAACAATTTATACATT
>NW_006922363.1:24986-25571 GCF_000298275.1 Orycteropus afer afer
TCTTCAGTAGTGCTTTGCTTATCCGAGGTCTCTTTCCTTTCCATATAAAGTTAGTGATCATTTTTTCCATATCCCTAAAGAATGTTCCATCAACATTCTTTAAAAGAAAAATAAAATAAAATAAAACCCACCACCGTTGAGTCAATTCCGACTCATAGCAACCCCTTTGGGTTTCCAAGGCAGTAAATCTTTATGGAAATAGATTGCCCAGTCTTGTTTCCAGTGAGTGGCTGGTGGGTTTGAACCATCAACCTTCTGTTTAGCAGTCAGCTGCCTTAGGGACTGTGCTACTAGAGCTCCTTTTAATTTCATATGGAAAGAAAATAAACCTCAGGTAAGGAAAGCACTGCTGAAGAAGAAAAACAAAATTTGAGGACTCACACTCCCATATCTCAAAACCTACTATACAGCCACAGTAGTAAAAACAGCATGGCATTGGTACAATGGTAGACAAATAGACCAACAGAACAGAATAAAAAAACCAGAAATATTTGGATATTCACTTGCAGAAAAATGAAACAAGATGCCTACCTCAACCCATATAAAAAACAAACTCAAGTTGGAACAAAGACTTAAACATAAAAT
>NW_006922363.1:26046-29805 GCF_000298275.1 Orycteropus afer afer
TATTAGAGAGCTGCAAGTCAAAACAACAATGAGATATCATCTCACCTCAGCAATGACAGCAAAGTTCAAGAACACAGAAAATAACAAATGCTGGTAAGGGTGTGGAGAAAATAGAAATCTCATACACTGCTAGTGGGACTGCAAAATGGTACAGACACTGTGAAAAATGGTATGGTACTTCCTTAAAAACTGGAAATAAAAATACCATTTGACCCAGAAATTCCATTACTCAGAATATATCCTACAGAGGTGAAATACAGGACATGAATAGACATATACACACTCATGTTCATCACAACACAATTCACTATAGCAAAGAGATGGAAATAACCTAAAAGGCAATCAGCAGATGAATGGATAATCAAACTATAATACATTCATACAATGGAATACTATGCAACATTTAAGAATAATAAAGAATACATGAATCATCTCACAATGTGGATGAATTTGGAGGACATTATGCTGAGTGAAATAAGTCAATCACAGAAGGACAGATATTGTATGAGTCCATTATTATAAAAAGTCAAGGAAAGTTTTACGCAGGGTAGGAAATTCACTTTGTTGGTTACTGCGGAGAGGGGGAGGGAGGAGGGAAAATTTCAGACTAGTTGGGAGAAACATGTTGATTTGGATGACGGGAGGAGTGGTATGGAAAGAGGCTGTGACCATCATGGTGACAATGGGGAAAGGAAGCACACAGAAATGTGCACAATAAATATAGACAACATAGGCAAAAGCATACACAATGCTGCATACCACTGGCACCAAACACTAGACAATGGGTAAATGCATAGACAGGTGAGAAGATCAGGATAGGGGTAGATGAACAGGGCTATACCCAAGACCAAGGATAGATCTGGCTGTGGATAATCTTACATATGTACTTGTGCTGCAAAATTATCAACATACAGTACAGAAGTAACAGAGCACAGGGTTGGAGTAGCTTCTCAAAGACAACCAAACACCATGAGAGAAAGAATCAACAGGCTCAGGACCACAGTCAGGACCATAGCTGGGACCATAATCTCAGGGGATATCATACTCAATTGGCACAACAAAGTACATACAAATCTTGTTCCACATACTACTTTGGTGAATAGAGACTGCGGTCTTAAAAGCTTTTGAACATTCATCTAAGATGCAACTATTAGTTTCCTTTCAGCTGGTGCAAAGAAGAGTGAAGAAAATCAAAGACATATGGAAGCAATCAGTCCAAGGATATGATGGACCATGAAGACTTCAGCCTTCATGACCCTGAGACAAGAAGAACTACATGGTGACAAGCTACCAATGTCAACCACTCAGAAAAGGATCAAAATTGGAGATCCTGGTTACAGTGTGAGGGAAAATGTGGAAAAAAATTCATAAGCACAAAAATGACCAGAGTTACTGGTTGGATAGAGATTGGTGGAAACCCCAAGACTATGGCCCTAGGTTATCCTTCAGGCCTAGGAATGGACCCACTTCTGTGGACTGGCTTTCAGCCCAACAGTAGAAAGACCTACATACAGAACACCTACCCCAAGGAGATGCATCCACCTACCCTAGAGAGCACTGCTTAGATCAATCAACCATGAGACATCAAACAGGTAGAATTCACATACAGGGAAAGCTGGGGAAACAGGAATGCATAGATAAAAAAGGGCACAGGGAGGGGGTAGTGACAAGGAGGAGAGGGGAGAAGAGTTTATTATGGTTGGGGATTATAACAAGGGGCCTTGAAATCAAATTTGCATGAACTGTTGAATGTAAAACAACTCTTTGTAAATTTGCACCCAAAGCACAAAAAAAGAGAATAAAATACAATTAATAAGTTTTATTTCAGGATTAAGGGATAACACATTACAAACCCTATATTTAACAGATGAAAAGAAAAAATATTACATTATCATCCAAGTTGTTGTTGTTAGGTGCTCTCGAGTCAGCTCTGACTCATAGCGACTCTGTGTACAACAGAATGAAACACTGCCTAGTCGTGTGGCAGCCTCACAATCCTTGCTATTCCTGAGCCCATCATTGTAGTCATTGTGTCAATACATCTCATTGAGGGCCTTCCCCTTTTTCAATGACCCTCCACTTTACCAAGCATGATATCTGATGTCCTTCTCCAGGGAATGGTATCTTCTGACAACTTGACAAAGTAGGTGAGACAAAGTCTGGCCATTCTTGCTTCCAAGGAGCATTCCAGCTGCACTTCATCCAGGACAGATTTGTTAGTTCTTTTGGCAGATCATGGCACTTTCAGTATTCTTCGCCAACACAACTCAAAAGCATCAACTCTTCTTCAGTCTTCTTTATTCACTGTCCAGTTTTCACATGCATATGAAAATACCATGCCTTGGGTTAGAAGCACCTTAGTCTTCAAGGAGACATCTTTGCTCTTCAGCACTTTAAAGAGATCTTTGGCAGCAGATGTGCCCAGTGCAATATATTGTCTGATGTTTTGACTGCTGCTTCCGTTGGTGTTGACTGTGAAACCAAGTAATGTGAAATCTTTAACAACTTCAATCTTTTCTCTGTTTATTGTGATGCTGCTTATTGGTCCAGTTGTGAAGATTTTTGTTTTCTTTATGTTGAGATGTAATTCATACTACAGACTGTAGTCTTTAATCTTCATTGGTAAATCCTTCAAGTCACCCTGACTCTCAGCAAGCAAAGTTATGTCATCTGCATATCTCAGTTTGTTAATGATTCTTCCTCCAAGCCTGATACCATGCTCTTCTTCATATAGTCCAGCTTCTTGGATTATTTGCTCAGCACACAGATTGAATAAGTATGGTGGGAATTATGGCTCAGCCAAGTTGATACACAATGTTAACTATCACATATGTATTGCAAAACTGTTCTATATTTACCTTAAATCAAACTTGGTAATTATTTCAAACCCTTTCATGCTATATGCTTTTTTACTACTTACTTGAAAGTTTTCAAACTTGATATATGAACAGTTTTTATAAATGTTCAGTGCATCCTAGAAAATAAGGTAGAGTCTCTGTTTATAGGGTAAAAACTTCAATGTGTATTTATTAATTTCCTTTAATAATTATATGGTCTAAATCCTTGTAGCCTTAATTATGTTTGCTTACTTGACCTGTCAAAAACTTAGTTACGTTAAAAATCTCACACTACAATTATGCTTCTGAAGGTTTATTCTTCTATAGATATGTGGTGTAGTAAATTACATACTGTGGCTTTTCTAGCCATAAGTCTTTGTAAACTCTGTGGTGAAATGGGGGAAGTACAGCAAAGAAAAAACAGGCTGAATTTGGTACCTTTGACCTATGCCACGGAGGCTGGTGATGAGAGTAAAGGCTGGCTGATCTGAAGTGCAAGGAGCTGTGAGCCTATGGGCATTGAAATAGACACTGAGGACTGAGGATGTCAGAGAAGGTGCTGGCTGATCTGAAGTGAAAGGAAGAGTGTGACTCCCAAACTTGGCAGCTGGAACCCATGACCTAGCTGGAATAGTTAGGGCTGTGTTGACCAGAACCCAACAAAACAAAGAGGAAGATGTTTGACACTGAGCAGGTGTTAAGTTGCTGTCATTTGATGGCTTGTGCTGGGCTGGACATTGCTTTTGTTTATGGATGCAGATGACCAAAGTTTCCAAGCAGAAGAGAAGATACTTCAGTGAGAAAGGAACATGCTTTTCTCCTCACAGTACTGGTTTGATTGGGATGGGCAAATTAGAAATCGGCTATATAAAATGTGGGAAGATAAAGGTATGAAGTGGCTGGCTTACACACTTTCATGGGT
>NW_006922363.1:30976-32232 GCF_000298275.1 Orycteropus afer afer
AATTCCCTCATCAACAAGAACAAAAAATCCAAGTAAACATAAACAAATAATACTCCCAGAATTCTGAGCATCAAATAAGAAGATAAAGAATTAGACTGAGCCCTGATTAGAAAGGGAAATGGAGAAAGATTGGTGTCTGAGGAAAGAGAAGAAGCCATACTGTCTGAAGTGGGGACATCTTGAATAGATACCTGGAGTCTGACTAGAAGAGGGGAAAAAAAAAAAAACACTTCACAGAATCCACACAGTGATAATGACACAGTATAGATAGATTAGGAGGAATTCAATGAGGAGGACATTAACTTTGGACTAGTCAGCCATTTCTACTGCACTGACCACCTCACCCAAGAGACAAGAACCACTATCCACTGCTATAACATTGGATCAACAGTAGACAGTGGACAACACTTGTTCATTCCAACTGCAGGTCCTCCTCACATGAAACAGAGACTCCCACCTACATTCCCATCCATTATTCTGCCAATGTAGAAATAGCTGGGGAGCACCTCAGTGCTGCCATGTGAACAATCAATGAAGTACACCTGACCCACTCATCCAGATATATTGAAACAAGCCAACACTCAACAACAATTTAAAAACAAAAACTTCAGAATGTCTCTGAGATAACAGACAATTTCAATTCAATCAGAAACAGTACAAGATAACAGGGATAAGAGACCAAAATAAAGAACTAGGAAATTTGACTCATTTGGCAAGATGGAGGAATAGGCAGACAAGCTACACAGATCTTCTGCAACAAAGAAACAAGAAACCAATTGGGACAAATACAAAAGATAATCCTGGAACCCTGAGCTCTGAAGGGAAGGACAAAGAAGTGGATTAAATACCGACTAGTAGAACCTGAATGAAAACAGTGAAAAAGGAGATAAACAGAGGTGCATACTGTTAGTTGTTATGACAGCACAGCCAATTTGAATATTTATAAGTGGCATTCCAATCTGGGCAGCAACCTAAGAATTGGCTGTGCTGACCAATGGCTGCAAAAGCAACTGCACTGGCAGTAGGTGACTAGATAGAAAAACAGTGAATAAGGAGACAAACAGAGATGTGGACTGTCAGCTGTCCTGAGGTCCCAGCCTTTTTGAATATTTGTAAGTGACATTCAGACTTGGGCAGGAAGCTAAGAATAGGCTCCACTGGCTGAGGACAGCATGGGTGACCACTCTGGAGGCTGACGATTAGAAAGGTACAACATTTCCCTTGTTACTCTTGTCCCCCTACACCCTCTTGGTGAA
>NW_006922363.1:32744-39054 GCF_000298275.1 Orycteropus afer afer
AGAAGAGGAACAATATTTAGCAAGTACTAAACAATAGCATCAAAGGAAATGATAACAAAATTCATAAATAAAATGAGCTAGACAGAGAAAATTATATGAAACAAAGAAATTAGAAATGCCACGAAAAAAACATAACAAAATGACAGGAATAAATTCATATTTGTTGATAATTACACTGAATGTAAATGTATTAAATGCACTACTCAAGAGATGGAGAATTACATACTGGATAAGAAAACATGACACATCAACATGCTATCTACAAGAGACTCACCTTAGACACAAAGACAAAAATAAACTAAAAATCAAAAGTTGGAGAAAGCTATATCAAACAAATGACAATCAAAAAAGGACAAGAGTGGCAATATTAATTTCTGATAAAATAGATTTTAAGACAAAAACCACCATAAGGTACAAGGAAAGACATTATATAGTGATTAAATGATCAATTGAACTAGAGGACATAACCATAATAAAAATTAATGCACCCAATGAAAGGGATCTAAAATACACAAATCAGACTTTAACAGAATTGTAAAGACAAATAGATTATTCCGCAGTAATAGCAGGAGACTTTAATACGCCACTTTTAATGAAAGATAAAACAAATGAAAAGAAATTGAAGAAAGACACAGAAGAACTAAGCAATACAATGAACCAACTTGACCTTATAGACATCTACAGAGCACTTCACCCAAGAACAGAACAATATACATTCTTTTGCAGTGTACATGGAATGTTCTCCAGGATAGTCCATATGTTAGGCCACAAAACAAGCCTCAACAAACTTACAAACATTGAAATACAGCAAAGCATCTCCTCAGATCACAATGCTAGAATATTAGAAAGCAACAATAGGAAGATCAATCGAAAAGAGCAAACACATGGAAACTGAATAAATAGCACCCTCCTTAAAAAATATGAGGTAATACAAGAAATGAAAAATTAATTAAAAAATTCTTTGAATCAAATGAGAATGAACAAACAACATACCAAAAACTTTGGGACACAGCAAAAGCAATGATCAGAGGGCAATTTATAGCAATAAATACACACATCAAAACAGAAAAAAGAGTTAAAATCAACACCTTAACCCAACACCTCCAACAATTAGAAAAAGAGCAGCAAAAAAGGCTACAGTCACCAGAAGAAAAGAAAGATATGAAGAGAAATAAATGAAATAGGAAATAAAAAGACAATAGAAAACATCGACAAGACTAGAAGTTGGTTCTTTGAAAAGATTAATAAAATCAAAAAACCACTGGCAGACTTAAGAAAGGAAAAGAAAGAGAAGGTGCAAATAACACAAATAAGAAATGAAATGGGTGATGTCAAAACAGAACAAACCAAAATAAAAAGGATCATATCAGGATACTATGAAGAACTGTACTCCAACAAATCTGAAAACCTAGAAGAAATGGACAGATTTCTAAAAAAGACACTGCATACCTAAAAACAGACCAAGATATAAAATTTGAACACACCTATAACAAAAGAAGAAATTGAAAAAGTCATTAAAAAAAAAAAAAAAATCCTGGCCCAGTTTCACTGGAGAGTTCCAGCAAACATGCACAGAAGAGCTGACACCAATCTTTCTGAAACTATTCCAGAACATAAAAAAGAATTGAAATCTTCCAAATTCATTTTACGAAGTAAGCATAACCCTGATATATAAACTAGGCAAAAACACCATTAAAAGGAAAACTACAAAACAAAATCCCTGGTGAATATAGATGCAAAAATCTCCAGTGAAATCCTAGCCAAAAAACTTCAACAACATATAAATAACAATAATAATAATCCATCATGACCAAGTGGGATGCACCACGGATGCAAGGAGAAAAATCAATATTAGAAAAACAATCAAAGTAATCCATCACATAAGTAAAATAAAGGAAAAGAACCACATGATCATATCAATCATTGCAGAAAAAACATTTGATAAAATCTAACACCCATTCCTGGTAAAAACCCTCAGACAAATAGGAATAGAAGGGAAATTCATCAACATAATACAGGGCATATATGGAAAACCAACAGCCCAAATTATTCTCAACAGAGAGAGACTGAAACCATTCCCCCTTGCAAACAAGAACCAGACAAGGATGCCCTCTATCACCACTTCTATTCAACACTGTATTGGAAGTCCTAGCCAGGGCAATAAGGCAAGAAAAGGAAATCAAAGCATACAAACTGGTAAGGAAGAAGTCAAACTATCCGTATTTGCTGATGATATGATCCTATACCTAGAAACTCAAGAGACTCAGTGAAAACTCTACTGGAAGTAATTGAGAGATCTAGCATAGTGGCAGGATACAAGATCAACATCCAAAACTCATTTGGATTTCTCTATACCAGCAAAAAGATCTTTGGAAAGGATAAGGAAATCAATATAATTTATAATTGCTACCAAAAAAACAAAATAATTGAGAATAAATATTACAAAAGACCTATGCAAGAAAACTACAAAACACTAACTACTTCAAGAAATTATAAAGGATTTATATAAATGAAATCCATGCTCATGGATAGGAAGACTGAACATTGCGAACATATCAATACTACTCAAATCAGTCTATACATTCAATGCAATCAGATGAAGATTCCATCAACAGTCTTCAAGGATATAGAAAAACAATCACTGGAAAGGAAAGAGACCTGGGATAAGCAAAGCACAACTGAAGAAGAATAACAAAGTAGGAGGTCTTACACTCCTGGATCTCAGAAACTACTCTTCAGCCACAGTAGTCAAAATAGCCTGGTATTGGTACAATGGCAGATGCATAGACCAGTGGAACAGAATTGAGAACCGAGAAATAGATCCATCCACCTATCATCATTTGATCCTTGATAAAGGGCTAAAATCCATAAAATGGGGAAGAGAGAGCCTCTTTAACAATAGGTATTAGCAAAACTGGATATCCATTTGCAGAAAAATGAAACAAGATCCATACCACACACCGTACACAAAAAGTAACTCTTGATGGGTCAAAATTTAAAAGTAAAACCTAAAACTATAAAGTTAATCTAAGAAAAAATAGGAGCAAACTTTGAAGCTCTAATATATGACATTAATATACTACCAAACATAAGTAAAATGCAGAAACAGCAGGAAATAAACTAGATGACTGGAACCTTCTAAAAATTAAATTATTATGCAAATCAAAAGAGTAAAAAGAGAACAACATATCTGACAAGGAACTTGGCTCTAAGATTTATGTTAAATCCCAACACCTCAAGGTCAAAAAGATAAACAATCCAATTAAAAAATGGGCAGAAGCCATGAAAAGACACTTCACCACAGAATATATTCAGGCAGCCATCAAATATATGAGGAAGTGTTCATGATCATTAGCCATCAGAGGGATGCAAATCAAAACAACAATGAGTGTCTGTGACAGCCAGACACTGTGGGAGAGAGATCCAATGGATCTACAGACTCAGGACTATAGTATCGGGGGACACCAGACTCAATTGTCACAACAAAATACATAAAAATCTTGTTCCACAACCAACGTTGATGAGTAGCGACTGAGGTCTTAAAAGCTTTCAAGCAGCCATCTAAAATGCAGCTAATGGTCTCCTATCCTTGGAAGCAAAGAAGAGTGGGGGGAAAAAAAAGTACTTTTGGGAAGCAACCATTCCTAGGACATGATGGACCTTGAGACCAGAAGAACTAGATGATGCCCGGCTACCAATGTCAACCAGTCGGGAAAGGATCAAAACTGGAGATTCTGGATAAAGTGGGAGGGAAAATGTGGAACAAAGCGAAACACAATAATGACCAGAATTACTGGTCAGATGGATGCTGGTGGGACCCCCAATCCTATGACCCTGGGATACACTTCGGGCCTGAAATAAAACTCACTCCCAGGGGCTTGCTCTCAGCCCAATAGTAGACAATATGTGCATGCAGACAACTCAACCCAGGGTGACGCACCCACATACTCTATGGAGATTCATCCCTTGGAGCAATTGACCATGGGGCACCAGAGGGGCAACATTTTCACGGAGGAAATACAGGACACACAGGAGTGCATAACTATGAGGGGCACACGGGAGGTGTGGTTACTGGGCAGGGAGGGGAGGAGCTAGGTTAGGGCTGGAGATGGTAATTGGGGAGTGAAGCCAAATGTACACAAAATGTTTAATGTAAAACAAACTCTGCTCTGTAAACTTGCACCTAAAACACAATTAGAGAGAGAGAGAAAGAGAGAGAGAACTATTAGAAAGAATTTTCAAGTTAAATAAAAAACAGTGAGATACCAGCTTGCCCCAGCACTATTAGCAAAGTTCACGACGAAAAATAAGAAATGATGGAGAAGATGTGGAGAGATTGTGACTCTCATACACTGCTGGTGGAACTGTATGGGTGGCATTATATAATCACTGTGGAAAACAGTATGGTGATTCCTTAAAAAGTTGGAAATAGAAATATCATTTGATCCACCAATCCCATTTTTAAGTATACCCTAAAGAAGTGAGAACCAGGACACTAATAGAGATACACACATACCCCTGTTCATCGCAGCAGTATTCACAATAGCAAAGAGATAGAAACCACCTAATGCCCATTAAGAGTAATGGATAAACAAACTATGGTATATTAACATAATGAAATAGTATGCAACACTGAAGAATAATTTAGAATCCATGAAACACCTCATAACATGGATGAACATGGAGGACATTATGTTGAGTGAAACTAGTCAATCAGAAAAGGACAGATATTTTATTAGTGTACCATTATAAAAAGTCGAGGCAGTGTTTACATATGGAAGGAAACTTTCTTTGTTGCTTACTAGGGATGGAAGGGGAGAGGAGAGAAAATTGCTAGATATGTAAGGGACAAGTATTGTTTTGCATGAAGAGAAAGGCAATATACCAAAATCAAGTGACTAATACAATAACAGTAAGGAAAAGGAAGACACATAGGGATGCACAAGAAGAGCAGACAACAAAGAAAATCACTTTTACATACACACTACTGAATTATCAGTAATAACAAACATTAATGTATGAATGGCTACATAGGTAGGCAGGCCGAATGATCAGGTATGTTTAGACCAAAGAGAATATACACATGATCATCTATGTTTGGCAGATGATATTTCTACACACATATTTGTATGTGCTATAAGAATGTCAATATATATAATAGAGCTAATATGGAACAAAATTATAACTTCTTAGCCACAGCCAATCAACCTGAGGGAGTGAGTTTTGGGGTCCGTGGACTCTGGACCATGATTGGGGGGACAACAGACTCAATTGGTACAGCATACTAAACAAAAGCATTGTTCTACATCCTACTTCGGTAAGCAGCAACTGGGGTCTTAAAAGCTTGCAAGTGGCCATCTAAGATACAGCAGTTGGTGTCTCCTTGCCCGGAGCAAGAAGAATGAAGAAAAACAAAGACACGTGGAAACAATTAGTCTAAGAACCAGATGATGCCCAGTTACCACTGTCAACCACTCAAAAAGGAATCTGTACAAGATCCTGGATAGAGTGAGAGAAAAATGTGGAACAAAACTCAAAAAAAAAAAGAAAAGAAAGACCAGGCTTAGTTGTCTGATAAAGACTGGTGAAACCCCTGGTACTATGGTCTCTGCTATTGTTGTGGTTTTGCCGTCGAGTCGGACCCATCTCATAGTGACCCCTCCTTGGGTTTCTGAGGTAGTACTGCTATGGAAGTAGATTGCCCAACCTTCCTTCCGAGGAGTGGCTGGTGAGTTTTAACTGCCAGCCTTCTGGTTAGCAGTCAAGGTGCTTTACACACTATGCTACCTAGTCACCCTTCATGTCTGGATTAAACCAACTGCCATGGTTTCCAGCCAAACAACAGATAGATGTATACATGAACATTTACATCACGTAGGTATACTCTTTAGAACCATCAACCATTCAAGATTAAAAGGGCACTATTTACACAGGGAGATAGTTCAGAGGGCAGGAATACATAGGAAAGAAGGACACAGGGTAAAGGTAATGTGGTAGTTAAGTTTGTGTGTCAACTTGGCTAGGCCTGGTCGAGTTGCTGGGCAGCCGGGGGCAGTTATTCCCCATGATGAGACTGGTAATCAACTCCATGATAGAATCTACCACAAGCAGCTGAGTAGCTGCTTTGGGTATGTGGTCTGCTTCCCATATATAAGAAACCACTTTAAGAATGGTCTCTAAAAGACAGAGAGAGTTACATGGGCAGTACAAACAACAAATATGAACCCCTCTGCATATATAATACTGAGTTGTCAGTGAAAGCAAACATGGGTATAGGGACGGATAGATGGGTGAACAAGCTAAACAATTA
>NW_006922363.1:40223-42107 GCF_000298275.1 Orycteropus afer afer
TTGTTCAAGCCATCCCATTTGTGGTATATTCCTGTCAGAACAGAACAGCATTAGGTATCCAGAACAGGTAAGCACACGGAGGAGATGGGAAGAGAGCTGATACTTTATGGGGATTGCAATCAATGTCATGAAACAAAATTGTTTGAGCTGTTGTATAGAAAATTAATTTGCCATGTCAACTTTCACTCAAATCACAGTTTAAATAAAAGAAAAAGAACTAGGAAATCTCCCCAAGGAAGAACAGTTAATAGAACATCCTGAGAAGGAGTTCAATAATATATATGTATACAGCCACAGTAGTCAAAACAGACTGGTATTGGTACAATGACAGACATATAGACCAGTGGGATAGAATTGAGAACCCAAAACTATATCCATCGACCCATGGTCAGCTGATCTTTGACAAAGCGCTGAATTAAATGAGGATTGTCTGTTTAACAAATGGTGTTGGCAAAACTGGATATCCATTTTCAGAAAAATGAAACAAGATCTGTACCTCATGCCATACACAAAACCTAACTCCAGATGGATCAAAGACTTATATGTGAGATCTAAAACTATAAAGTTCCTCAAGGAAAAACTTGGGGCAAATTTAGAGGCCCTAATTTATGGCACAAATAAACTATCAAGCATAACCCAAAATGCACAAACAGCAGAAGATAAAATAGATGAATAGGTCATTCTAAAAATTAAATTTTTTATGTGCTTCAAAAGACTTCTCTAAAAGCTTATAAAGAGAACCTACAGATTGGGAAAAAAATATTCAGCAACAACATATCTGACAAGAAACTTATCTCCAAAATTTATAGAAAATTCCAACACCTCAACACCAAAAAGACAAACAAGCCAATTAAAAAATTGGCAGAAGACATGAATAGACACTTCTCCAAAGAGGATATTCAGGCAGCCAACAAACACATGAAAAAATGTTCACAATCATTAGCCATTGTTGTTGTTGTTGTCATTTGCCATCAAGTCATCTCCAACTCACAGTAACCTTATGTACAACAGAATGAAACACTGCCTGGTCCTGCACCAGCCTCACGATCCCTACTATACCTGAGCCCATTGCTGCAGCCACTGTATCAATCCATCTTCTTTTTGTTGTTGTTGTTGTTAATTTATTTTTTCAATATTTATTAAGTGTGTTTCCTGTGATGGGTACTTCGCTAGATGTAGACTTATTCTGAACTTAATTTAATTAACTTAATTTAATCCATCTTCTTGTGGGCCCTCCCCCTCTTTCGTCAACCCTCCACTTTACCAAGCATGTTATCCCTCTCCAGAGAACAGTTCCCCCTGAAAACATGACCTAAGTAGGTGAGATGAAGTTTTCCCATTTTTCCTTCCACAGGGCATTCTGGCTGCACTTCTTTCAGGACAGCTTTGTTAGTTCTTTTAGCAGGCCATGGTCCTTTCAGCTTTCTTCGCCAGCACCACAACTCAAAAGCATCAACTCTTCTTCGCTCTTCCTTATTCATTGTCCAGCTCTCACACGCATATGAAGTGATCGAAAATACCATGGCTTGGGTTAGGCACATCTTAGTCTTCAAAGAAATATCTTTGCTCTTCTTTGTTTCCAAAACATTTTAAATTTGTGAACTACTGACAGTATAAATATTTGCTCTTACTTTGTTTCAGCTGGCCAGGTAGTTATTTTAGTCATCTTAGCTAATTTAATTTCTAAAAGTGGTTTATATTTTAAGAATGACTTTAGGTCAGTAATAACATTCAAAATGAACAACAAAACTAGGTCATGGCTATCCAAGGGAAGCTCTAAAAAATGATTTAAAAGTAAACAAAAAGCACTGAGTGTTGATAGAGTAAGTTGGTGCAAAAAGGAACTTCTACTAATTTGAGCATAAAATAACCTAGTCATTTTAG
>NW_006922363.1:45821-49207 GCF_000298275.1 Orycteropus afer afer
AGAGAATTTTCCTGGTATGATGAAAGATGAGAATATATCCATTCAGGAAGTCCAATGAACCCCAAATAGGATAGACCTCAAAAGAAAATCACCCAGACATATCATCATCAAACTCATCACAACCAAAGACAAAGAAAGAATCATGAGAGCAGCACAGGAAAAATGATATGTTACCTACAAGGGACAACCTATAAGAATAAGTTTGGATTTCTTGACAGAAACCATGCAGGCAAGAAGACAATGGGATGGTATGTATAAAACACTGAAAGAGAAAAATTTCCAAGAATTATGTACCCAGCAAAACTGTCCCTCAAATATGATGATGAAATTAGGACATTTCCAGATAAGCAGAAATTAAGGGAATTTGTTAAAACCAGATCAACTTTACAAAAGATGCTGAAGGGAGTCCTTGGGACAGAGAAGCAACAACAGCCAACAACTATTGACCATGAACACACATGATGATATAACCCAGAAACCAACCCAGCTATGGAAGTATTCAAAGTAAATAAGCCTACAAGATTTGTAAACAGGGAACCAGAGGCATCAATTGACCAATGAGGACAACTACAAACCAAAAAGAGGGAAAAAACTGTGTCATTACAGAACTACTAGATGGTAGGGAAGTCAAGACAACTACAAGCTAGAATGGACTGTTCTAAACTTGGGAAGAAAACTATAAATCACAGGGTAACCTCAAAGAAAAATGATAAACCTTCACATCAAAATTATAAAGAGGACCAGCATAAATATTCAGCAAATACTAAAACAATAGCAATGAAGGAAGTGATAACAAGATTCATAAGAAAAACAAGCTCAACATAGAAAATTATATGGAAGAAATATAATTACATATCTGGCAAGGGACTTATCTTTAAATTTATAGAAAACGCCAATGCCTCAACACCAAAGGAATTAACAATACAATTGAAAAAATGTGCAGAAGACATGAATAGACACTTCACCAAGGAGGTTATGCAGGTGGTCAGCTAATACATGAAGAGATGCTCACAATCACTGGCCATCAGAGAGATGTAAATCAAAACAACCATGAGATACCATCTCACCCCAGCACTGATGGCAAGGTTCAACGAGACAGAAAACAACAAATGTTGGCAGGGATGTGGAGAGATTGGGACTCTCATACACTGCTGGTGGGACTATGAAGTGATACAACCACTGTTGAAAGCAATATGGTGATTCCTTAGAAAGCTGGAATTGGAGATACCATTTGACCCAGCAATCACATTACTAGGTATATATCCTAGAGAGGTGAAAACCAGGACAGGAACAGATATATGCACACTCATGGTCATCGCAGCACTATTTACAATAGCAAAAAGATGGAAACAACCTATGTGCCCATCAGTAGAAGAGTGGATGACCAAACTATGGTACATACACATACATAATGGAATACTATGCAGCACTAAAGAATAATGTAGAGTCTGCAAAACACCGTATAATATGGATGAACTTGGAAGACATTATGCTGAATGAAATAAGTCAATCACAGTAGGACAAATATAGTATTAGTTTGTTGTTGTGGAAGGTCAAGGAAAGGTTTATATATGGAGGGAAATTTTCCTTGTTGGTTGACAGGGGTAGGAGGGGAGGGAAGGAAACACTGCAAGAGAAAAAAAATGCATTGACCCATGTCACTTTAGTTTTGTGTATTTCACTATACATAAATTATATTTCAATAAAATGAATTTTTAAAAAGTCTCTTTAGAATCTTCAGTCAAATATTGTAGCTCATGTAATGTGGTGATATTCCAGTCATTTTTTTTACATACTACATTTGTGATTTCAGGATTTGAATCATTAACAACAACAACAACACACACATACACAGAAAGGACAAAGGAAGGAGGTGGCTATGGAGAGGAAGTGGAAGGAGAGCTGTTGCATTGGGAGACTGCAGTCAATGTCATGAGAGAAAGTGTAAGTGAACTGCTGTATGGAAGATGATTTTACTCTCTAAATTTCCACTCAAATCACAATAAAATTAAAAAAAAAAAACAGAAAGGACATTAGAAATGTGAACATCAGGAGCTAACACTGAGTATGTTCTAATGATTCTTACTAAAGAGCCAGTTTCTAATATTTTGCATTAGCTTTAGCTAATAAATACTTTAGGGAAGAAATTTTTTGAATTTGAATTGCATTTAGAAACTTCCTCAATCTAATTAAAGGAAGCAGACTTTTGGACAGTTGGAATTTTATTTTCTTTTTGTTTCAAACCACCTCTCAAAGAACAATTTGTCCATATCAAATTTCCCCCAAAGTGGCCACTGTAACTCCAAATTGCCCTTGATGACATTGTAGACATTTGAAGATATGCACAAGAGATAGTTATAGAGAGAAAACATGAAATAGGTGTTTGGTCTGGAAGAGGTGTAGTATTAGAGTGAAAACACCCCATGAGAGCTGCAAAAATGGTGCTTGTAGGACCTGTGTCTCCAGAACTTGATCAAACACTTATCAGCACCAATCAGAGCTGGACAAAACATCCTGATTTGGGCAGAAGAAACCAAAATAACAGCAGTTCTCAAGGACAAAAAAAAAAAAAAAACAAGAAGAAATCCTTGAAAGGTTTTGAAATTGTGACCTGACTCTAGACAGAGAAAAAAGGTTTTCAACTTCTCAGCTCCTAGGGTCAGCTTGAGGACAGGCTTATCAGGCTGAAGTCAGTTTTCTCCCTGTAGACTTTTTCTCATATAAGTGACATTTAAGCCATTAGATAAGCAGGCTGACAGACAAAGCATTAGGCAAGCACATGTTAGATGCTATAAAACAATTTCATCAAAGAACAACATAAATCTAATCAAATAACCAGAATCACAAAAAAGGACTTATCCCAAGGAAAACAAACTAAACCCAAATAATGAGGAGCATCAATGAAAACCTGGAGACTAAATCAGCCTGAACTTACCACCCAGCCAAGGACATGTAGCTCCTTGAACAGATAGAGACACAAGGGGTCTCAGATGTGCACACTGTTACTTACTGATAGTCTAGTCCGAGGTACTGTGGCTCTCACCTGAATCTCAGCAGAACCTCCAACTCTGTCAATGATGTTTAGCCAAAGACCACAGGGACACACCTATAATTAAACAAGTTGTATTTACTACTCATTGAAGGAAGAGAGAACACATACCATGGGGAACATTTGGGTATCTGGTAAAAAGGTGTTAGAAAGAACTTATTAATAGGATTTTGGTGTGGTAGTTAAGGTTGTGTGTCAACTTGGCTGGGCCTGGTTGAGTGACTGGGCAGCTGGATGTAGTTTTTCCCCATGGTGAGATTGGTAGTTAACTCCATGGTGGAATCTACTGGAGCAGCTGAGTAGCTGCTTTAGGGATGTGGGCTGCTTCCAGGATATA
>NW_006922363.1:49379-50424 GCF_000298275.1 Orycteropus afer afer
ACAAGTAAAATCTTGGTGAAGATAATTCAAAAATTGTTGCAGCAGTATATTGACAGAGAACTTCTGTAAATGCAAGCTGGATTCAGAAGAGGACATGGAATGAAGGATATCATTGCTGATGTCAGAGGCATCTTGGCTGAAAACAAAGAATAACAGAAAGAGACGTTTACTTGTGTTTTATTGCATTCGATCATGACAAATTGTGGACAACACTGAGAAGAATGGGAATTCCAGAACACTTGATTGTGCTCATGAGGAACCTGTACATAGACCAGGAGGCTATCATTTGAACATAAAACGGGGATACCGCATGGCTTAAAATCAAGAAGGGAGTGCATCAGGGTTGTTTTCTTTCACCATACTTATTCAATCTGTACACTGAGCAAATAATCTGAGAAGATGGACTATATGAAGAGCATGGCATCAGGATTGGAGGGAGAATCATTAACAACCTGTGATATGCAGGTGACACAACTCTGCTTGCTGAAAGTGAGGATGACTTGAAGCATTTACTGATGAAGATTAAAGACTTCAGTCGGCAGTATGGATTCCATCTAACCATAAAGAAAATGAAAATGTTCACAACTGGATCAATAAGAAGCATCACAATAAATGGAGAAAAGATTGAAGTTGTTAATGATTTCATATTACTTGGTTCCACAATTAACACCAATGGAAGCAGCAGTCAAGACATCAGATGACATATTGCATTGGGCAAATCTGCTGGCAAAGACCTCTTTAAAGTGCTGAAGAGCAAAGATGTCTCCTTGGAGACTAAGGTGTGCCTAACTCAAGACATGCTATTTTCAATCACCTCATATGCATATGAGAGCTGGACAGTGAACAAAGACGACCGAAGAAGAGCTTTTGAGTTGTGGTGTTTGTGAATAATACTGAAAGTACCATGGATTGCAAAAAGAATGAACAAATGTGTCCTGGAAGAAGTGCAGCCACAGTGCTCCTTGGAAGTGAGAATGGCCAGACTTCATCTCACCTACTTTGGTCATGTTGTCAGAAGGGACCATTCCCTGGAGAAGTATATCAT
>NW_006922363.1:50524-53862 GCF_000298275.1 Orycteropus afer afer
GTTCTGACTTAACAATATCCACACAAATTGCTCAGTGACATTTTTTACATTATTCACAATGCAGCAACACTCTCATTCTTTCTATTCTGCTTATTTCCCTTGGATTTGGGTCTTTTGAGTGATTTTAGAGAGGATCAAGGATGTGGGGTTTGCTCTAGATTGGATACTATCAGAAAGCAGGGTAATTTTATGGGTGGTACAGTGAGCTTCCACCACTGGTCTGTCAGTTTGTTGTACTGTGATGGCTTGCATGTTGCTATGATGCTAGAAGCTATGCCACGAGTATTTCAAATACCAGTACAGTCCTCATGGTGGACAGATGTCAGCAGAGCTTCCAGATTAAGACAGAGAAAGAAGAAGAACCTAGAGATCTACTTCTGGGGGAAAAAAAGGCCAGTTAAAAATTTATGAATATCAGCACAGCACTGTCTCATACCATGCCAGAAGATGAGCCCCTCAGATTGGAAGGCATTCCAAACAAGACTGGGGAAGTACTGTCTCCTCAAAGTAGAGTCAACCTAAATAATGTTGATGGAGTAAATTTTTCAGGACCTTCATTTGCTAATATGACATAACTCAAAATGAGAAGAAACAGCTGCAAACCTCCATTAATAATGGAACCGTGAGATGTATGAAGTATAAATCTAGGAAAATGGGAAGTTGTAAAAAATGAAATGTGACATGTGAAGACTGATACACTGGGCATTAGTGAGCTGAAATGGACTGGTATTTGCCATTTTGAATTGGACAAGCATATAGTGTACTATTCTGGGAATGACAAAATTAAAGAGGAATGGTGTCACATTCACCATCAAAAAGAACATTTCATGATCTATCCTGAAGAATGATGCTGTCAGTGATATGATAATATCTTGCCTACAAGAAAGACCACTTAATATAACTATTATTCAAATTCATGTACCAACTACTAATGGCAAAGATGAAGAAATTGAAGATTTTTCAACTTCTGCAGTCAGAAATTGATCAAATATGCAATCAAGATGCACTGATAATTACTGGTGATTGGAATGTGAAAGTTGGAAACAAAGAAGGATTGGTAACTGGAAAATATGGGCTCAGTGATAGAAATGATGCTGGATAGTGTTCAAAAGAATCTTGCAAGACCAATGATTAATTCATTGTGAATACTTTTTTCAACAGCATAAATGGCAACTATACACATAGACCTCACCATATTGACTACACAGGGATCAAATTGACTACATCTGTGGAAAGAGTCAATGGAGAAGTTCAATATCATCAGTCAGAACAAGGCCAGAGACCACCTGCAGAACAGACTATCAATTGCTCATATACAAGTTCAAGTTGAAGATGAGGAAAATTAAACCAAGTCCATGAGAGCCAAAGTACAACCTTGAGTATGTATAACTTGACTTTAGAGACCATATGAAGAATTGATTTGACGTGTTGAACACCAATCACCAAAGACCAGATGAGATGTGGGATAGCATCAAGGACATCATACATGAAGAAAGTAAAATGTCATTGAAAAAGCAGGAAAGAAAAAAAAGAGCAAAATGGATGTCAGGAGAGTCTCTGAAACTTGCTCTTGAACAGAGAATATCTGAAGTGAATAGAAGAAATGATGAAGCAAAGGAACTGAATACAAGATGTTAAAGGGTGGCTTGAAAATACAAAGTAAAGAATTATAATGAAATGTGCAAAGACCTAGAGTTAGAAAATCAAAAGGGAATTTTACAGAAACAACAGAAGAAAGACATAGAGTAATCCCTCACAGACACCCAGACACTGTGGGAGAGAGATCCAATGGATCTACCAACTCAGGACCATAGGATTGGGGGAAACCAGACTCTATTGGCACAAGAAAATACATAAAAATCTTGTTCCTCAACCTACATTGGTGAGTAGTGACTGGAGTCTTAAAAGCTTTCAAGTGGCCATCTAAGATGCACCTAATGGTCTCCCATCATTGGAAGAGAAGAAGAGTGCAAAAAACCAAGGGCATTTGGAAGCAATCAGTCCTAGGACATGATGGATCTTGAGACCAGCAGAACTAGATGGTGCCCAGCTACCAATGCCATCACTCAGGAAAGGATCAAAACTGTAGATCCTGGATAGAGTGGGAGGAAAAATATGGAACAAAATCCAAAAATACAATAATAACCAGAATTACTGGTCAGATGGAGTCTGGTGAGACCACCAATACTATGGCCCTGGGATACACTTTGGGCCTGGAATAAAACTCACTCCCAGGAGTTGGCTCTCAGCCCAATAGTAAACAAGATGTACACACAGACCACTCAACCCAAGGTGACACACCCACATATTCTATGGAGATGCATCCCTTGGAACAATCAACCACAGGGCACCAGAGGGGCAACATTAGGATGAAGGAAATGCTGGACACACATGAATGCATAACTATGAGGGGCACGGCGGGGGAGGGAGTTTGTTTCTGGGCAGGAAAGAGAGGAGACTGGGTAAGGATTTGGGATGGTAATTGGGGCGTGAAACTAAATGTACATGAAATGATGAATGTAAAACAAACTCTTTTCTGTAAACTTGCACCTAAAGCACAATTTTTAAAAAAATCTAAAATAATACCATTCCTCTCACTATATGTTTTGGTTTGGAAAATATATTTTTCATAAACACATGTTACTTATGTTAATATGTAATGGTTTGTTACTGTTATTTTTAAATGAATTAATAATTACTTTTAAAATTGTTTTAATTTGCAATATAGTAAACATCAACAGATATAAACCACAGAAAGAAAGGCTCTTTGAGGTCCTCAATAATTTTTTAGAGTGATCTTGATACCAGAATATTTTACAGCTGTTCCTCCACACTAGTCACATCATGGTTCTTAAGCTTCAATGCCATTCTAATGCTTACAAACATTCAGGTTCTTCACAGATAAGCCTAATGCTCCCTTTCAAGTCTTATCTTCTGTCATTCATATCCATGCACTCTATCAGATGCACTAAGTACTTTGCCTGTCCTTCAAACTGCCATGCTTGTTCTGACATGCTGCATCCTTTTATACTTACCTACCACAACTGTCTGTCAGTTTGTCACGCTATGGTGGCTTGTATGTTGCTGTGAGCCTGGAGGCTATGCCACTGGTATTTCAAATAATAGCAGAGTCATCCATGATACACAGGTTTCAGTGGAGCTTCCAGACCAAGATAGACTTGGAAGGAGGAGGGGACCATCCACTTCTCAAAGAACTGGCCAGTGAAAACCTTATGAATAGCAGTGAAACACTGCCTGATATATTACTTGAAAACTTTATGAATAGCCCCAAAACATTGTCTGATATAGTGCCAGAAGATGAGCCCCTCAGGTCAGAA
>NW_006922363.1:53962-57837 GCF_000298275.1 Orycteropus afer afer
CTCCATCCTGCCATTATCCTTAAATGGAATGGCTGAGGGGCCTGCAGGCACACTGGAGGATACCAGAAAGGTACTGTTCCAATCTGCAGAAGCCTATTTGAGCTGATATTTTTCTGTCACTACTGTCTACCATGCCTGTTCTTCTTAGTTACTTTCCTAGGCTGGAATGAGGGCTCCCAGCAAGACCCAAAGCAACATTCAGGAATTGGGAAATGTAACTGCCTGTTTCAGAGAGGTTTGGCTTTCCTGTAACTTGTCAAAGGCAGGTATTGGGATTTTTCTCTTTGGAGAAATTTGGTTTCAAAAGACTTTGCTGAATGCCAAAAGATTGTTCCAGTGAGGACCACGAATGAAGCTAACCCTAGGGGTACTGCTTGTTTCACAGCAAATGGCTGGTTAGGAAAGCATGTTCCTAGGGACAGGATAGTAAGGGACATTGATAGAAAGTAGCTTGGTCTCTGGATGTCCTGAAAACCCTGTCCCATAGAAAAGATTTTAAAGTCATTAAGTCAGGATTATCAGTTCAGTTTAATTCACATTATTGAGGCACACTTGACTCAGATCCTGTGCTAAGGGCACAAAATACAGAGTTGAACAAAACTGGGTCCTTTCCCATGAGAACTTTATTTTCTCCTCAACAACACAGGCAAAATTGTACATACTTACAATATAGTATTGTCAGTGGTGGAATAAATATGACTGAGGAAGAAATGGAAAAATCTTTATTAGGCAAGTGATATTTTAGCAAGACCTTAAGATGGAGAGATGCTCATCTGTTAAGTAAAGTTCACACCAGGTTTTAAGAAACCAAATGTAAAAGGCATGAAGGTAGTTCGTGAGTATGTTGGTTATTCTCGATTGTCTCCCACCCCTAGATTTATTCTCTACCCACTTTTCCTTGTTCTGTGTTCCAGGAGGCTGACCTAGTGGACTGTATCAACTCACTTGTCTGTTGGTATTTGGCTGACTTGGCTAATAGGAAGCACTGACAGCAAAAGAATGAGAGGGGAGGGAGCTTCTAGTATTTCTTCCCACTCCTTTCCTGTCTTTGGCCTCGTTTCTGCAACTGCCTGGAATCTTCTTTGATTATAGATCCTATTAGTGACTTCCCCTCCACAGTTCCAGATTTAACTAGGTTCTAGTAACAATGTGCCCTCACTTTATCCCTCCAGGACTAGGAGTGTAATGGCTTCCTGCTATTCTAGACCATGATTGCTGCACCATCTCTTGTTGGTACCCTTAACATTGCCCAAACCAAAAATCCAAACTCACTGCCAATAAATTGATTCCGACTCACAGTGACCCCTCCTTGGGTTTCTGAAGTGGTATCTCTATGGAAGTAGATTGCCCAGTCTTCCTTCTGAGGGGTGGCTGCAGGGTTTGAATCACCAGCCTTCTGGTTAGCAGTCAAATGCCTTAGGCATTATGCCACCAGAGCTCCCTAACTCTGCCTACACTTCTGAAAGTTACCCTTTCATTAAAGCCTTTTCATTTGAACCATCTGAGTTGAAATTTGCTTCTTACCAGGACCCTGACAGATACAAATGAAAACAGCTATGGGTCCAGTGTGCAACAATGTAGGATGTGTGGCTGTGAGTGAGGAGAGGGAGAACAGGTAGGAGGTGAGACAGGTACACATAACAAAGAGTCTTATAGGACCATTTTTTTTTAAATGTCTTATGTGAATAAGCCATGAAGAGCTTCTGTAACCTGATTGTGTTAGCAATAAGGGGCTTCTTAAATTTATTGATCCATTGCAGAGATGATAACAGAATTAAGAAAACATATACTGAACAATTTATCTGTGTCTGACTCTTTACCTTCACTATCTCATTGAACTTCAGAGCAACCTTTGAAGATGAGGACTCATTGATACAAAGTAACTTGCCAACTTGATCATTATTAAATGGAACAGGAAGGGTTTGAACCAATGCCTGCCTAATACTCAAGCTGGGATGTTTCACTATACCCAGTTGGATGGTGAATTGATTTACATGACTTTTAGGGTACCTTTCAGCTCTAGAATTCCATATCTTTGGTGTAAACAGGTATTCCCCACCAAGCCAACTGACCCATCTATTAAGTGAAGGACTTGGTGGCAGACTTGTGACCAGAGGACTTTTTCAGCAGTACATGCAAGGATATAAATGAGACTTCTTGGTTGTGGACAATGCCTTTGTTTCCCACAAATGTGCTTCTTGCTGGCCATGTCTTCCCAATGACTGGACAGAGACAGATCCACATGGCTAATCAAATGAGAGAATTCCATCATCAGAAATACCAGCCACATCAGGTCCTCTGATGGAATTCTGGCACTGCAGTAAAAGTGAATGCCACTATCTTACTTATCAAATGCTGCTATAAATACCACAAATGCATGGCTTTAACAAACAAAAATCTATTTTCTCATAGTTTAGGAGGCTAGGAGTCTGAACTCAGGACACTGGCTCTAGAGGAAGGCTATCTCTCTGTGTCAGCTCTTGGGGAATTTCTTTAATTTCTTGTCAGCTTCTGTTACTTGCCTTCTTGGTGATATTCATGTGGCATGATATCTATCTTCCCCCATCTTTGTTTTCTTGCTTGCTTGCTGCTTTAATATGCTCTTTTATATCTTAACAGAGATTGACCTTGTGGAAAAATATAAACACTCACCCATTGCTGGTGGGAATGGTGGATGTACAGCCATCATGAAAAAGAGTCTAACAGTCCCTCAAAAAGCTAGAGGTAGGACTTTAAGGATATAACCCAGAAATTCCATTCCTAGGTATATACCCTATGGATCTATTAGAAGTGATAGTATGAACACTATGCACAGCTATGCTCATCACAGTACTATCCACAAAAGCAAAAAGATGAAAACAGTCTAAGTGCCCATGAATAGCTAAGTAAAATGAGTGTTTGGTTACCTCGTGCCACTCTGAGAGGAATATACCACAAATGACTGGTTTGAACAAGAAGGAGCTTATTCTCTTACAGTTTCAGAGGATAGAAGTCTGAGTTACAAGTGCCAGGCTCTAGGGGCTGGGTGATAGCTCCTTGACCTTGAGCTTCAGCTCTGTTGCTTGCTCCCAGCCCACTGAAACTGGAGGCTCTCTTCACTCAGGCAGCTGCTGGCTGCTGAGGCTGACAAACCCAAGGTCAACAAGTAAAAAAGCAGAGTCCTGCTATTACCAAACTACATGACAGGCCATTAATTTAAGTCCATTAAGAGTCCCAAGATTGGCAAACAACATGGCAGGCTGGTAAATGAAGGCTCAATTACATGCAGGGTTCAAGTGTGCCAAAAGCTAGAGACCATTCCTAAAGCTTCTCCTTATACACAGGAAGCAGATCACATCCCTAACGCAGCTATTCAGCTGTTCATGGCTGATTCCACCATGGAGATGATTGCCAGTCTCATCATGGGGAATAAGTATCAGCAGCTGCCCAGCGACTCAAAACCAGGCCCAGCCAAGTTGACACATAACCTTAACTACCACAAGTGGCACACAAATACAATGAAATGCTACTCACAGATAAAGAAAAATGAGTTCCTAAAACATCATGGAACATGGATGAACCTGGAGGTCATTATACTGAGTGAAATAACTCAATTAGAACAAAAAGATTATATGTTCTCACTTTTATGAAATGACATGAACAGGTGAAAATACAGAAATGTTCATTAGTGGTTACCAGGAATTGGGAGAGGGAAGAGGGAGATCAATTCTCTAAGTAGTAAACATGTGTTAATATTGTTGACTGGAAAAGTAACACTGAATGAGGATGAAGTGTAGATGATGCTTGATGAAGGTAAATGATATCACTGAAAAGCACCTAAGAAACTTCTGGTTAGATGGTGGAATAGGCAGACAAGCTATACAGAGCCTCTTCAA
>NW_006922363.1:58069-59243 GCF_000298275.1 Orycteropus afer afer
GGGTGCAACCATTTTGATCGTTTACAAGTGGTAGCCATTTTGGATATTCAAAATGACCAAGGGCACAGTCATTTTGAATGTTTAAAAGTGGTGGCAATTTTGGATATTTAAAGTGACAGCATTCTCATTCAGATTCCAGAGACTTAAGACTATGCTTCATTTGCTAAGGACAGCAGGGACATATGGGAGGCTGACAATGGGAAAGGAGACAGGTGGTGAATGTGTAAGTGCTGCCAACTAGCAAATAGAGGAGTACAGTACCCTGGTTACACAGATAACATTAAAAGAAAATGAAATCTTGGGCAAGTCACTCCAACATATAATCACCAATTAAATATAAACACAAAAATGACACACTATCTCAGAGACAACAGAGCATCACAGTCCACATAAAGAAGCAAGATAAACCAGGAGAAACAAGGGACCAGGATACAGACCCAGAACACATCCCTGAGGAAGAAGCAGCATTGGAATTCCCTGAGAAGGAATTCAAAAGAATTATATTTAGTTACCTTCAAAATATTGAGAGACAGATCAAGGAAAACATGGACAAAATGGAGGAAAACACAGAGAAAACCCTAGAACAATTTCAAAAGAAAATACAAGAAGAAAATGACAAAATGAATTAAAAATTAGAAATGATACAAAATCTATAGGTAGAAATCCAGAAAATTAATACAAAATTTTCAGAAATAGATAACACATTGAATGGGAAAAAGGGTAGAATTGAATCAATGGAAGACAGAATTAGTGAAATTGAAGACAAATACCTCAATACTTCTTTGGAAAGGGGTCATTCAGAAAAAAAGATCAAAACAAAATGAAGAAAGCCTAAGGTTCATGTGGGATACTATCAAAAGGAATAATCTATGTGTAATCAGAACTCCAGGACAGGAAAAGAAAAAGAAAACCACAGAGAAAAGTGTCAAAGATTTGTTGGAAGAGAATATCCCTGCTATGATGAAAGATGAGAATATATCCATTCAAGAAGTCTAATGAACCCCAAACAAGATACACCCTGCAGTGAATTGCTTGATGTGGCCCTTCTAGCCATTGTCCTCCATTCTGTGGTGTTTCGTAAATCCCATTATCCATGCCTGTTTGGGGTGGAGTGGTAGTTAAGGTCAGGTATCAACTTGGCTGGGCAGCTGGTAGTAGTCATTCCCTACAATGA
>NW_006922363.1:73272-74316 GCF_000298275.1 Orycteropus afer afer
AGGAAGTCCAACGAACCCCACACAGGATAGACCCCAAAAGAAAACCACCAAGACATATCATCATCAAACTCACTGAAACCAAAGACAAAGAAAGAATCATGAGAGCAGCACAGGAAAAATGAAAAGTTACCTACAAGGAGCAACGAATAAGACTGAGCTTGTATTTCTCAACAGAAACCATGCAGGCGAGAAGACAATGGGATGGTATATATAAAACACTGAAAGACAAAAATTTCTACCCAAGAATTATGAACCAAGCAAAACTGTCCCTCAGATATGATGGTAACATTAGGACATTTCCAGATAAGCAGAAATAAAGGGAATTTGTTAAAACCAGACCAACCTTACAAGAGATGCTAAAGGGAGCCCTTTGGACAGAAAAGCAACAGCAGTCAACAACAAGTTACCATTAACACACATGATGATATAACCCAGAAACCAACCCAGCTATGGAAGTATCCAAGTAAATAAGCCTAAAAGATTGTTAACAGGGAACCAGAGACATCTATTGACCAATGAGGACAACTACAAACCAAAAAGAGGGAAAAAACTGTGTCATTACAGAACTTCTAGATGGTAGGGAAATCAAGACAACTACAAGATAGAACAGACTGTTCTAAAATTGGAAAGAAAACTATAAATCACAAAGTAACCTCAAAGGAAAATGATAAATCTTCACATCAAAAAAGAGGACCAGCATAAGTATTCAGCAAATGCTAAAACAATAACAATGAAGGAAGTTATAACACGATTCATAAACAAAACAAGCTCAGCAAAGAAAATTATATGGAACAAACACTATTAGACAGATAAAGATAAGTATTGATTTGGGTGAAGAGCAGGGCAATATACCAAATGTGAGTGACCAATATGGTGGCATTGAGGATGAGAAAAGCATAGAGAGGTACATGGGAGGTACAGACAACAAAGATGAACCATTTTGCACATACAGTACTGCATTGTCAGTGAAGGCAAACATGGGTATATGGATGGATAGATGGGTGGATAGGCTGAACTATTAGGTATGTCTATGAAATGGGGAGT
>NW_006922363.1:75863-77896 GCF_000298275.1 Orycteropus afer afer
TAAATTTCCACAAAATACCTTTGTATATTAGATGGATAACTGTATATATACATTTAATATAATCAAATAAACTATATGTGGCAAACAAAAAAAAAAGGAGGAGAGGAATGTGTTGTTACAGAACTTCTAAATGTTAGGGAAGTCAAAACAATTACAAGATAGAATGAACTGTTCTAAAAGTGTGAAAAAAAAACTATAAATCACAGGGTAACCTCAAAGAAAAACTATAAACCTTAACATCAAGTTAAAAAAGACCAGCAAAAATACTTAGCAAAAACTAAAACAATAGCAACAAAGGAAGTGATAATACAATTCATAGACAATATGAGCTCAGCAGAGAAAATTATATGGAACAAAGAAATCAGCAACACTACAATAAATCACATAACAAAATGACAGTAACAAATTCATATTTGTTGATTATTACACTGAATGTCAATGGATTAAATGCACCACTCAAGAGATGGAGATTTTCAGACTGGATAAGAAAATATAACTCAACAACATGCTGTCTTCAAGAGACACACTTTAGAGAGAAAGACAAAAAAAAAGACTAAAAATCAAAGGCTGGAACAAGATGTATCAAGCAAATGCAATCCAAAAAGAGAAGGAGTGCAAATATTAATTCCAGATAAAATTGACATTAAGACAAAAACCACCATAAGAGACAAGGAAGGACATTATATAATGATTAAAGGACCCATTGAACAAGAGGACATAACAATAATAAATACTTATGCACCCAATGAAAGCCGAAAAATATATAAGTCAGCCTCTAATAGAACAGAAAAGACAAATTGGTGACTCCACAGTCTTAATAGGAGATTTTAATACACCACTTTCAATGAAAGATAGAACAAATGGAAAGAAACTCAACAAACACACAGAAGAACTAAGCAATACAGTCCACCAACTTGAACTTCTAGACATCTACAGAGCACTTCACCCAACAGCAGCACAATACGCATTCTTTTCCAGTGCACATGGAACATTCTTCAGGATAGACCATATGTTAGGCCACAAAACAAGCCTCAATAAATTTAAAAACATTGATATACTGCAAAGCATCTTCTCAGATCACAATGCTGTAAAATTAGAAATCAACAATAAGAAGATGAATGGAAAAAGAGCAAACAGATGGAAACAGAATAAAATCCTCCTTGAAAACAAGTGGGTAAGAGAAAAAATGAAAAATGAAATTAAAAAATTCCTTGAATCAAACAAGAATGGAAACATAACATACCAAAATCTTTGGGACACTAGCAAAAGCAGTGATCAGAGGCCAATTTATAATAATAAATGCACACATTAAAAAAAGAAGAGCCAAAATCAACACCTTAAACAAACATCTTCAACAATTAGAAAAAGAGCAGCAAAAAAGCCTACAGTTACAAGAAGAAAAGCAGTAATAAAGATTCAAGCAGAAATAAATGAAACAGAAAATAAAAAGACAATAGAAAAAATCAACAAGACTAGAAGTTGGTTCTTTGAAAAGATTAATAAAATTGACAAACCTTTGGCAAATTTAACAAAGGAAAAGAGGGAGAGGATACACATAACACAAATAAGAAATGAATTGGGTGACACCACAACAGAACCAACAGAAATTCAAAGGACATTATCAGGATACTATGAAGAACTATACTCCAACCAATTTGAAAATCTAGAAGAAATGGAAAGATTTCTAGAAACATACTACTTACCTAAACTAACAAAGGCTGAAGTGGAAAATTTAAACAGATCCATTAAAAAAGAAGAAATTGAGCAGATCATAAAAATTACCAATAAAAGAAAAACCCTGGCTCAGACAGTTTCACCAGAGAATTCTACCAAACGTCCAGATAAGAACTGACACCAATCCTACTTCAACTGTTCCAGAATATAGAAAAGTATGGAATACTCCCTAATTAATTTTATGAAGCAAGGATAACCTTGATACCAAAACCAGGCAAAGATATCACTCAAAAGGAAAACTACACACCAATATCCCTCATGAATATAGATGCAAAAATCTTCAACAAAATCCTAGCCAA
>NW_006922363.1:78862-84084 GCF_000298275.1 Orycteropus afer afer
AAATAGATCCATTGATCTATGGTCAGCTGATTTTTGACAAAGGGCTGAAATCCATTAAATGGGCAAAAGGTGGTCTCTTTAACAAATGGTGTTGGCAAAACTGGATATCCATTTCCAGAAAAATGAAACAAGATCTGTACCTCACACCATACACAAAAACTAACTCCAGATGGATCAAAAACTTAACTGTGAAACCTAAAACTATAAAGTTCCTCAAGGAAAAAATAGGGGCAAATTTAGGGGCCCTAATTTATGGCATAAACAGACTCTCATGTATAACACAAAATTTACAAACAGCTGAAGAGAAACTAGATGAATGGGACCTTCTAAAAATTTAATTTTTATGTGCTTCCAAAGAATTCTCCAAAAGAATGAAAAGAGAACCTACCAATTGGGAAAAAATATTCGGCTATGACATATCTGACAAGGGATTTATCTCTAAAAGTTATAGAAAACTCCAACACTTCATCAACAAAAAGAGTAACAGTCCAATTAAAAAATGGGCAGAAAACATGAATAGACACTTAACCAAAGAGGATATCCATGTGGTCAGCAAACATATGAAGAAATGCTCACAATTATTAGCTATCAGAAAGATGCAAATCAAAACAACAATGAGATACCATCTCATCCCATCACTAATGGCAAAGTTCAACAAGACAGAAAATAACATATTCTGGTGAGAATGTGGAGTGATTGGGACTCTCATACACTGCTGGTGGGACTGTAAAATGATACAACCACTATGGAAAACAGTATGGTTATTCCTTGAAAAGCTGAAATTAGAAATACCATTTGAGCCAGCAATCCCATTACTAGGTATATATCCTAAAGAAGTGAGAGCCAGGACAAGAGCAGATATATGCACACCCGTGTTCAGCGCAGCACTATTTACAATAGCAAAAAGATGGAAACAACCTACGTGCCCATCAACAGAAGAATGGATAACCAAACTATGGTACATACACACAATGGAATACTATGCAACACTGAAGAATAACATGTTGTTGTTGTTGTTATGTGCCGTTGAGTTGGCCCCGACTCATAGCGACCCCTCCTTGGGTTTCCGAGTCAGTATCACTACAGAAGTAGGATTGTCTAACCTTCCTTCCGAGGAATAACATAGAATCTTCAAAACACCACATAACATGGATGGACTTGAAGGACAGTATGCTGAGTGAAATAGGTCAATCACAGAAGGACAAATATAGTATTAATTCATTATTGTAAAAAGTCAAGGCAAGGCTTACATATGGAAGGAAACTTTCGTTTTTGGTTACCAGGGGTAGAAGGGGAGCGGAGGAAGCACTGCAAAAAAAAAAAAAAAAAAAAAAAGGAACTGACTCATGTCACTTTAGTTTTGTGTATTTCAGTGTACATAAGTTATATTTCAATAAAATGTATTAAAAAAAAGAAGTACACAAGAATAAAAGGACATGTGGGTAGTTGCTGTGGCATATATGATTTTGAAACAATAGCCAAAAAGTATATGTGTGGATATGTACATAGATATATATGTGTACAGGTATGTGTATGTGTGTATATATAGGAGCATGCATATGCATATGCATCTATGTGACTGTACGCACATATAATCATTTATATAATAAAGCAAATAGAGGCAAAGTTATGGATACTTAGACATAATAGAAAACCTCACAGAATTGGAATTCTTAGTTTAAAGAATTTGGACAATAGCTTCATGGGACATTTCAGTTAACTGGCATAATATAGTTCATAAAGTTGTGTTCTACATCTTAATTGGTGAGTAGTGTCTGGGTTTTTATAAGCTTTCAAGCAGCCATCAAAGATAAAATTATTGCTCTCTATTCATCTGGAACAAAAGAGAAAGAAGGAAACCAAAGTCTCAAAGAAAAAACTAGTTTACAGGACAGTCTACACAAACCATGGCCTCCTACCCTGAAACAAGAACTAGATGGTGCCTGGCTACCACTACTGATCATTCCAGTCAGGGCCACAATACCTAGACCTTGATAGAATGGGAGAAAAATGTAGAACAGAACCACCTTTAAAAAAAGGACCTACTAGACTGGTTGAGACTGAAGGACTCCCTGAGACTATTGTTATGAGCTTCTTTTCAAACCTTAAAACTAAACCAACTCTTGAGGTCACCTTGTAGCTAAATAACAAATTAGCTAAAAAAACAATGAATATCTCCCATAATTAGTATGCTCCTTTAAAAAAAATTACCTATGTAAGACCAAAAGATCAACAATTACTTTAAAATAAATATGAAAATGTAAGGGAACAAGGAAATTAGATTAATGAAAATGGAACAACCAGAATAGAAATAATGATAATGTTCACACAGTGTGAAGAATGTATCTGATGTCACTGAACAACTTGTGTAGAAATTATTGAATGAAAACCAAAATTTCTGTGTAAACGTTCACCAAAAACACAATAAAATATTATTTAGAAAAATTTTAAAATAATGAGCAACTCCCCAAAGATTGACTTATGACACACCCCACACCAATACTGCCTTATTAACATAACAGAAAAAAAATTCCCAAATGGGATTATAACTACAGCTATGTTGTTGTTGTTATGTGCCGTCAAGTCGGACGTGACTCATAGCAAGCCCTCCTTGGGTTTCCGAGGCAGTATCACTACGGAAGCAGATTGCCCCATCTTCCTTCCAAGGAGTGGCTGGTGGGTTTGAACTGCCAGCCTTCTGGTTAGCCGTCAAGTGCCTTAGCCACTATGCTACCAGAGCTCCCACTTAAAACATGTAAAACACATTAATCCTGTAAGATCCCAAAAGTCTTAAATCAACCCCAACTCCATATCTCGTCTTCTCAATCACCTAAATCAAATATGGGCAAGACTTTTGTTGTACTCTTTAAAATCTGGAATACAAGCAATCTGCTTCCAAAGTACAATAGTGGAACAGGCACAAGGCAGACATTTCCATTACAAATGGGAGAAATTGGAGGCAAAGGGGATAACAAGCATCCAGGAAGTCCAAAACCCAGCAGAACAATTTACATTGGCCCTCAAAGCTTGAAAATAATCTGTTCTTAGACACCTGGGCAATGGCGTTGACCTTCCAGATTTTGGGTGTCGTCCATGCTTTCTAGATTCTCAATGTAGGCCTACTGGTATGGGAACCTCACCCCCTCAGCTTTGGGTAAATCCATTCTCCTAGTCCATCTGAGTGGTGACCCCTCTCCCTCAGCCTTGGTATGCCCCACTCTTTTACCTCTTAGCAAGGAAACCCCACCCCTTAACCCTTGGGTAGTAGCCCCATCCTCTTGGCCCACATGAATGGCAGCCCCACATTCCAGGACCAAGTTTGTGGAGATCTGACTCTTTGAAACCTAGAAGGCTGTGGGTCCATCCTTTGAGATCTAGGAGACCATAAGTTTACCTTTTAGACATCAGAGACTGTGGCCCCACCTCTTAAAACCAAGTCAACCTTGCTTCAAGTGTTCCCTCCAACAGTTCTGCTGATCTCAGAGCTCCTCCAGGAAAGTCCTTTACTTTTCTTGGAGGATAATTATTGAATAGCTACCATGAACAAGGCACTGTGCTCAGTGCTTGGGGCACAAGTATGAACAAAAGAGACATGGTCCCTGCCTCATGGAGCTTAGAGTTGAGACATAATGCTCACATGGATTAACTACAGGAGGTCCTGAGCAGTTGCCTGTGGAGCATGTTGCCCCCTGTGTACCACTCACATGTCATCTCATTTGGAGGCACATTTCTCTGGGGCAGGTTTTGGCCCTAAGACCCAACATCCATCCCTCACCATATAATATACTAGGCAGAAAGGAAGACTTGGCTTTTTGGAATTTTCTGTCCCTACCCAGTACTTGATCTCTCAGCCTCTGGCCATCATGGGCATTTCCAAAGTCTTTTCAGCAGACTTCACCTGTCTAAATTCCTCCTATCTGGGCCCTCAGTGTTGTTCCTTTTGTTAAATTACATAAACAAACTATATCTGCACAGTTCCGTTTTAAGTCCGTCTCTTTTCTCCCACAATCTACCTTAAGCAGCAAGGAGAAAGGATATTGCCTCTTAAAGATCTTAGAAATCTCCTCAGTCAAATATTCAAGTTCATCACTTAGGAATTTGACCTTCCATTAGACATTTGAACATAATTTAGGAAAATTCTTTACCACTGCATAAAAAGCATTGCCCTTCTTTCGCTGTCCAATCACATGTTCATCATTTCTTTTTAAAGCCTTACAAGGATATTTAAATTCATATATCTGGCAAAATTCTGTTGATAGCACCATATGTATTCTCTAGGATGACAGAGATTTTATGGCTCTCCTCACTTCTTTCTGAGCCCTCATCAGAATTGTCTTTGATATCCATAATTCTACCAACAGTATCATCAAGACAACCTAGGGCCTTACTGTGAGGCACATCAAAATCCCTCTAGATTCTACCCCTTACCCAATTGCAAAACCACTTCCACATTTAAGTATCTACTTCTGGCTAAAAAAAAAAAAAATCTGCTTTAGTTATCTAGTGCTTCTATACCAAAAATACCACAAATGGGTGGCTTTAACATACAAAAATTTATTTTTCATAATTTAGGAAGCCAGAAGTCCAAATTCAGGGCACCAACTCTCAGGGAATGCTTTCTGTTCGCTCTGGAGGAAGGTCCTTGTCTCTTTTCAGCATTTGTTATTTAGCTCCTTGGTGATCTTATCTTCCACCACCTCTGCTTGCTTGCTACCTTAATTGCTCTTTTATATCTCCAAAGATATTGATTGGTTGCATCACCATGGCCTAATTACTGGCTAGTTACCCTTAGCCCAGCCAAGAAGCATTGGCCCCTGAACATGGTTTTTGAAGCTTCGTTATCTTCCAAGACTCTGCCACCAGCCTAACTGACTGAACACCAATCTACACACCCAACAGTTATGTTATGTTGTGAAGAGGGAAGACGTTAATTTTGGAGTTAAACGGACCTTGGGTTAAATCTCAGCCCCACTAATTAATATCTGTGTGATATGAAGTAAGTTATTTAACCTTGTAGAGTCTCAGTTTCCTTATATCTAAAATTGGGTAACACTTTCTGCAGTGTAGTAAATTACTTTGTGTGGCTTTTCTACCCATAAGTCTTTGTAAACTCCAAGGTGGGATTTGCTATGAGCAACTGAGGAGATCCTGATTGCTGAAGGTGTCCACCTGGAGTATTTCTGTTGGGAGTGGCACAAAACAATGTTCTGGGAGGTGCCCAC
>NW_006922363.1:84344-102713 GCF_000298275.1 Orycteropus afer afer
GTGGGTGCTTTGGGAGGAACGGTTGGTGAAAGGGCCGGAGGGAGGCAGCATGTTTGGCCTTGCAGTAATAGGCCTTGGGTTACTGCTGTCTTCCTCTTGTGAGATTAGAGGAGGTCAGAACATGTGGCCTCCTTGCCGTTTTTGCACTTTCTCTCCCAAGGAGCTCTCTGGCGGCATAGTTGTTAAAGCATTTAGTTGTTAACCAAAAGGTTGGTGGTTCAAATTCACCAGCCACTCCACAGGAGGATGAGACAATTTGGTTCCTTAATGATTTACAGCCTTGGAAACCCTATGGGGCAGTTTTACTCTGTCCTATAATGTGACTATGAGTAGGAATCTACTCAGTAGCAGTAGTTTTTATCTCTTCTAGAATTGTTGTGAGGACTAAACAAGAAATTAACTGTAAAATTACCTAGCAGAGGACCTTCTTTTCCTCCATTGCCTAATTATTTATCTCAGCTACCAATGAGCACCCTAAAGCTTTCAGGGAATTGAAAGTACAAATTAACACATGAAATTCAAAGCCTCTCCTCACTAACTAAGCTTCCATAACTCCCTTTCCCTTAGAGTCCCATAGGCCTTGATCTATAGAATTAACTTCTAGCCCTTAGATAGATCTCAGGCACACTCAGTGCTTCAGTTCTATGATTATTTCACTCCCTCACTCTTTTGGGCACCTTCCCAGGGGCACTGAATATAATTGTGCATAAACACATCTATGGTGTCTCTCACATTTCAGCCAGAGATTTAATACTTATTTCAACAATTTTCTGGCAGATGGTCAGAGTGTCTTGAGCAAGCGGTACTTTCCTCAATTCATACAAAGTCTGCATATAGGTACACGTGGTCCTGCATTGTCTCTATCCTCAATTTGCTCCAGGCATTGAGCTTATCTGTACTTATCCCTCTTGCCCTATGCTCACCCAATGAAAAGTTTCTCTCTTAAACACCAGTTCAGCCAGAGATTTAATACTTATTACAGCAATTTTCTGGCAGAGGATCAGAGTGTCTTGAACAAGCGGTACTTTCCTCAATTCATATAAAGTCTGCATATAGGTAGACATGGTCCTGCATTGTCTCTGTCCTCAATTTGCTCCAGGCATTGAGCTTATCTGTACTTATCCCTCTTACCCTATGTTCACCCAATGAAAAGTTTCTCTCTTAAACACCAGTTCAGCCAGAGATTTAATACTTATTGCAACAATATTCTGGCAGATGGTCAGACTTGAGCAAGCGGTACTTTCTTAAACTCATACAAAGTCTGCATATAGGTAGACGTGGTCCTACATTGTCTCTATCCTCAATTTGCTCCAGGCATTCTAGAGTTGTACTTAGCCCTCTTGCCCTAGGTTCACCCAATGAAAAGTTTCTCTCTTAAACACCAGTTCAGTACTAGATTTGGAGGTCTTTGAGTCTTAAAGAAGTCCTCTTTAAGGATTGATGAAAATATGCCATCTGTACACAGGATTAGGAGTCCCACAGGCCTTAGTACTTATCTTGGTTTTCACCATTTACTCCCTATATGACTTTGGCCAAGAAACAATCATTCTGAAGATAAGTTTCCTTATCTTTAAAAAGGAAGTAAAATGAGGTGCTTGAGACGATCAAATGAGACAATGTATGTAGAATGTATGTAACATTCCTGGCATGTGTTAATACGTTTTTGGTTGTTTTCACCCAAATATCACCCTAATTCTTATGCCAGATCCACTGGAAGACTCAACAGGGTCCAGACCTCTCCCATTTCATGCTCAGCAAATGATATATGCTCAATAATGTCTGTTTCCTTCCTTTGGTCTCAGGGGACCCCGACTACATTGTGGGCTTTGTTTCAACCCCAAGACCCAGAATTCAGAAGCACAAGTCATGGGAAGATTCTCCATCTTATTCTTATACCTTGTCACATTGAGACTGGCCAAACTATGTGGCTGCCTAAGTCTCTTTCTTAGAGCTCTTCAAATCCATTTAAAGGATCTTTAGATACATTTTCTAAGGAATTTTTATTGGACTGGGTGGTGAAGAATGTGATATCCTGCTAGATATAAATATACCTTAGACTGCGAAGGCCCAGGTTTAATTGATTATTAAGTGTGAAATCAGCCAGTAGTAGGATGATGCTCCTTTCCTGTCTTCTTTTCATGACCTACCCACTATATGCTTTTGAAGGAGCATAATAGCACAATTGTAACAAAAGCAGGAATGCAAAATGTAGAGGAAAGGAGATTGAGGAAGGGTGGAAGAGACAGTTGCTCCCCAGTATAGCAGAAAGAGTGCTCAGCCACACCACCAGGATATTGTCATAGGAAGAAGGCAGCTTCTGACAGACTTCAAGGTAGAGGAGTCTTCCAGGACTGATTGTTGGCAACTAAACAGAGCAAAAGTATAGTTGGACCTGGGCTATTGGCTTGCAACTCCTCAACAAGTGAACAAGGGTGGGGAAAAACTGAACCACCTATGACTGAGGTGACAGGTGGTCTGGGTGGCTAGTCACAGGGCCAAGGCGGCATGAGTTTCCAGTCAGGCAGGTTACACTGTACTGAGGAATCCAAGAATCAGGTGGTAGCTAACATTTGGGAAGATCTTGTGTGGCAGAGATCCATCTACCAGTCTTGAGTCGGTGTAGAGAAACTTTCACTTCTGGATGGCAAGTGAGGCAGCCACTACTACTACTGCTGCTGCTGCCTACTATTAATTGATCACTTATTAAGGGCTTAGTATTGTTATTAACCAAACCAAACCAAATTCACTGCCGTGGAGTTGAACCCGACTCATAGTGACCCCTCCTTGGGTTTCTGGGGCAGTATCACTACGGAAGTAGATTGCCTATCCTTCCTTTTGAGGAGTGGCTGGTGGGTTTGAACCGCCAGCATTCTGGTTAGCAGTCAAATGCCTTAGGCACTATGCTACCAGAGATCCTAGTGTGGTTATTAGCTACTATATTTTTCACAATAATCCTACCAAGTTGGCATGTTTCTGTGAAGTAACTTGCCCAAAGTGGTATAGCACCTAGGTGAAATAATTTCACATAATCTGTCTCTAAGTCTCATGCTCTTAACCATGGAAATCCAAAGGAATTTAAGATGAGGAATGAGAACAGAAGTTATAACTTCAACTGAGGAATGCATGTGGATAATAATGGCACTTGAGGCCCTTCCAGGGGATTTACAAGCCAGGTTCTTATTGGTAATGAATACTAAAGGAGACAGAAGGAGCAACAGAGAAACTGAACAGTCTCTGTTGAGCCCTTCTAAATCTCAAACCCAGAAAGGAGAAAGAAATCTGAGTGGGGAGGAGGAAATGGATGGTCAGAACTAAGGCTGTCCATATTCTACCTACCTCACATCCTTATGGCTACAGCAGAGTCTGCCAGCATTATGGGACCTAAATAATAGTGGCAGAAGCCAGAGGATTAAATCCAAGGATGACAATACTAATAGAAATTCAGTTCCCAAAGGCCTGCCAAAGACTAAGGGAAAAAAAGCTGGTAAAGAGAAGGTCACTGCCTACTCTGCCATTTCAGAAAAAATGCACTGCCGTGGAGTCAAAACCAACTCATAGCAACCCATCCTTGGGTTTCTGAGGTGGTATCACTACGGAAATAGATTGCCCAACCTTCCTTCTGAGGCGTGGCTGGTGGGTATGAACCACCAGCCTTCTGGTTAGCAATCAAATGCCTTAAGCACTATGCCACCAAAGATCCCCTCTGCCATTTAGGACGAGGAAAATCCTCTTTTGCTGTTTTATTTCCAGGCACCTACCTACCTTCTTTCTTTTTTATTGTGCTTTAGGTGCAAGTTTACAGAGCAGAGTTTGTTTTACATTCAACATTTTGTGTACATTTGGTTTCACCCCTAATTACAATCCCCAACCCTAACCCAGTCTCCTCCTCTCCTCCCTGCCCAGTAATGCCCCTTCCTGTGCCCCTCATAGTTATGCACTCCTGTGTGTCCTGCATTTCCTCTGTGTGAATGCCCTTCTGGTGCATCTCCATAGCATATGTGGGTGTGTCACCCTGGGTTGAGTGGCCTGCATTTACGTCTTATTTACTATTGGTCTAAGAGCCAGCCCCTGGGAGTGAGTTTTATTCCAGGCCCAAAGTATCCCAGGGCCATAGTATTGGGGGTCCCACCAGAGTCCATCCAACTAGTAATTCCGGTCATTATTGTGTTTTTGGGTTTTGTTCCATGTTTTCCCTCCCAGTCTATCCAAGATCTCCAGTTTTGATCCTTTCCTGAGTGGTTGGCATTGGTAGCTGGGCACCATCTAGTTCTTCTGGTCTTGAGATCCATAATGTCCTAGGCTGATTGCTTCCTAATGTCCTTGGTTTTGTTTTTTTTTTAATTTTTTTGTACTCTTTGCTTCCAACAATAGGAGACCATTAGCTGCATCTTAGATGGTTGCCTGAAAGCTTTTAAGACCCCAGTCACTACTCACTGATGTAGGTTGTGGAACAAGATTTTTATGTATTTTATTGTGCCAATTGAGTCTGCTGTCCCCCAATACTATGGTCTGAGTTGGTAGATCCATTGGATCCCACAGTATCTGGCTGTCTGGGAGGGATTTCTCTATGTCTGTCTTCTGTTGTTTCTGTAAAGATCATGAGTATTTTGTATCATTGGTATCTGTGCAAGATTAGCCCCAACTGAATCTGTCCTTGGTCTGGAGTATAATCCTGTTCACTGAATCCAATCTGATCTCAGATGTTTATGTGTTTATCTGTAGCCTGGTGTTTGGTGTTAATGGTAATGCAGTATTGTGGATACACTGGTATTAGCTTCAGGATAGTTGGGGGCCACACACTAAGGTAAGGGGAGGGGTAAGGGGAGGGATGGTATGGAGTCTGAGACCACCATAATAACATTAGGGAAAGGGAGGACACTGGATCGTGCATGTAAGAGATAGATGACAGAGGCTAATTCCAGGCAACTCTTTGGAGCATTCTGAGGGCCTGAGTATTCAGGTTCAGAGGAAGTGACTCAAATTGAGATGAAGCAGTACAACTTGCACACCAAAACAGAGAGATCCTTTATCTCATTAGGAGTCTCCTGAATGGAAATACTGCTTTGGAGTGGGCATTCCTGGAGCTAACCCATTTTGACTCATCTGAAACGACAGTGTCCTTTTCTTGAGCCTTTTAGAAAAGCCCTGGGACCTTATTTGGTATTGCATTGCTCCAGTGAAACTCAGCAGCTTTCTAAATTTATCAGAATCATTTAGGAAGCTCAGCTATGCTGACTTAGGTTACCAAAATGCCAGGAACCCAAGGGGGAAGCTTAAAGGACTAAAGGTGTGAAGATCTCAGGCTAGTGGAAGTCACAGAGGATTACATAAGGGGATAGCCAGTATTTGAATCTTGAATTCACCATTTCCTGGCTGTGGGAACTTGGACAATTGGTGTAATAATTTTGTGCTTCAGTTTTCTCATCTATAAAATGGGGCTGATACCTGTAGTTACCTCACAAGAATGTTACCAGGACAAATTCACTAACACTTAGAAACATGCTTGGCATATAGTAGACACTATATAAGTGTTAGCTTTTATGAATAAATGGTACAGCAACAGAAAGTATACTTCTCATCTTGGGTTTTGAGGAAACTGCTTGTCTCCCGTCTCCCCAGGATCTGGATAAAATGAGACTGGTTAAGGGGCTGGTCACCAATAGCACATGCCAACTGATGTCCCGAAGGAGGGCAGAAACTCTACCATGCAGTATCAAGGTGCCATCTCAGTGTAACACCAGGTGCCAAAAGACCTCCCCCTTCTACATCTTTCTTTAGTGTATGTCCAATTTAAGATGACAGAAGTTGAAGCACTCTGGGGTTTCTAACTGCCCATGTGAGTGACAAGTGAATAGTCATTTTACTCTACCCCAGGATTAAGGTGTGACAACCACTTAAATATCTTTCTACTAAAAGGCAGGGTTTCTGTGGGCTGTCACAGAAGTTTTGGGCTCAAGAAGATTCTATTCTCCAATCCCTAGGATTGTGAATATGTTACTTTACATGGCAAAAGGGACACTAAAGATATAATTAAGGTTGCTCTCAAAAAACAAACTCATTGCCATCAAGGCAATTCTGACTCATAACGATCCCATAGGGTTTCCAAGGCTATAAATATTTACTAACAATAAATATTTACTAAAGCAAACTGCTTCATCTTTCTCCAACAGAACAGTTGGGAGTATGAACCACTGACTGACCAAAAGTTAGCAGGCCAATGCCTTAAACACAGCATCACCAGAGCTCCTTGATTAAGGTTACTAATGACTTTAAATTGGAAAGAGTATGTTGGATTATCCAGGTGAGCCCAATGCAATCACAGGAGCCCTTAACAGCAGAGGCCAAAGAAGTCAGATTCAGTAGAAGGGTAAGCAGAAAGATTTGATGGGCAGTTGGTTTTAAGATGGAGAACTCAGCCCTATAATCACAAGGAACTAAATTCTGCCCACAATTAGTGAGCTTGGAAGAGGACTCTACTCAACATGAGAACTGCAAGCCTGGTTGATACCTTGATCTTAGCTGGCTGAGACCCTAAGTAGAGAATCCAGCCAAGATTTTGATCTACAGAAACTGAGATAATAAATGGGTTTTGTTTTAAGATAATATGTGGTGATGTGTTATAGCAGCTAGAAAACTATAATGCCTCTGGGCCTCAATTTTTACATAGTGAAATGGGAGCTGTTAGGTGGATAAAATGATGTAAGGACATAAGAATGCCCTATAAAATTTCAAGTCAGACAAGAGTTAAGATATGTTCCAGCAGGAAAAAACAAACAATCAAAAAAATCCATCAATCTGTTTTGAAGTAATTGCTTCCTTAGTGCTTAGAGCTCTTAATCTATCCAGGAGAAATGTGGAGGGCTTGGAGGGTTCTTCTCCTCCCCAAGAGAAGTAATGTAGTCTAGGACAAATCAGAAAACCTAGGTCTAAGTCTGTTTCCTACGTGTGTGACTTTGGGCAAGCCATGCCCAAAGTCATGTCACCATGTCTCTGAGCCTCAATAAAATGGATATAATCATCTCTACTCTGTCTAGCTAGTAGACTATGAGGATTAAATAAGGAAATGAGTATTAATGATATGACGGAAACCTGGGTTTCTAACAGGTCACTCTAGTTCAACCCCTTGCTAAGAATTTGCATTCCCATCTCAGATATATTGAATCACAATGTACAGTTTAACAAGCTCCCCGGGTGATTTTTATAGCTGTCCTTAAAATGTAGATTCTGATTCAGTGTATCTGGAGTGAAAATGCAAATTATCATCAGGAGGTCTAACTAGAATGAACTTGTTCAAAGCCCTGATGGGAAAAATGTACCTAGATGGGACAGCGTATCAGATCTAGACATGTATGCCTTGCTGCTGAAAGCAAGTATTTTGATTCTGAAAAAACTGATCACTCAAAGGAAGTAGGGTTGAAAGCACCTTGGGCTGCTACGCTGAGCACCTGTTTTCTGCCCTTGGCCTTAGGAAAGTCCCTTCCCCTCTTTGAGCCTGTGTTTCCATCTGTAAGAGGTTAGATTGTAGCCAGTGGTCTTTAATCAGTAAGCATTACAATCACTTAGAAAAATGAGTGACAGGTCTTAGAGAGGGGGCAGCAGGAGTCTTACCTTCTTGTTCTTTTTATTTATTTTTAAATACATTTCATTGAAATATAATTTATGTACAGTGAAATACACAAATTTTTATTATTTTTTACAAACTGTTTTCACTCCCAATAAACTATCCCCCAAAGGCTCAAATTAGAGGAATTTATTCTATTAAATCATTCAAAGTAAACCCTATTCAGGATATATGACTAGATTTGACAAGTATATGGTTTGAAGCAGTTGGTGCTGAAAGCAGTCTAGATGTCTTGTTATAGTTCAATTAATTTTAACCAGCTAATTTTAATCTAGGAGCTCTGGTGGCATAGTGCCTAAGGCATTTGACTGCTATTCAGAAGGCTGGTGGTTCAAGATGAGGCAATCTACTTCCGTAGTGATACTGCCTCAGAAACCCAAGGAGGGGTTGCTATGAGCCGGATCCGACTAGATGGCAGTGAACTTGGAGCCTTGGTTTTTAATCTGGCTAATGAAAGTCATGCCCCTAACATTTCCCTGCAGATCTCATTACTGTTGCTTTGCCATCACTGTGAAATTTACTTGTAGAATACAAGTAAATAGAATATCCTTTCTTATATGAGCTGAAGATGCTAAATGATGGCCAAAGGCCAGTGGAGTTGTCAGCATTTTCATTACAGTGTAGGCTATGGAAAAACCCATACCCAAGAATAATGGAATGTCAAAGCTGAAAAGGCACTTTGAGACTATCTGATTTAAAGGCAAAAAACTTGAGTCCCAGAGAAGGGGAGGGACTTTCCCAGCATTACAGAGAAGCAGTGACAGAGCTGAATCTGGATCCCTATGGTTCCTGAAAGGAGCTCTTCCACTGCCCCATGTTGCCTTTCCACTGTCTCTGATACTCAAAAGATTTGAAATCCCAGTAACTTAGTCTCCTTATCCCCTTATTTACTATTCTTTAAAATGCAAACACTTCATTCACATGTCATCAAAGCACAAGGCCATGTGAAAAGCAGTGTAAGAAGCAGGCAGCTATGGATACATTCTTTGCAACCACACCCAACATACTAAATTGGCCTCATCCACTGCTTTTGGTATTTGCCTCAAGAGTTCACTTTCTTCCTTACCCTTTGCTGCCTCAAGTGCCTTTGATCAGTGTTTCTCAAATTTTAATGTGTGTAGGAATCTCCTGGGGAATCTTGTAAAAATGCAGATTCCAATTCCCAGGTAATGTTAATACTTCTGGTCCAGGGTAACATTCTGAGTAGCAAGATTTCCAGATGTTGTTTCTGAGGATCTTCCCCATTTACCTTTGGGATTCTTTTTCTTTACTACTGGGAACAGCGTGCAGTATTAGAAAGTGGAAGTCTCTTCAGTCAGACCCAGCTTCTGCTCCTGGATTTTCTCTATTCCTAGTTATGTGATCTTGGGCAAGTTATTTCACATCTCCCTTAGCCTCAAGTTCTTTTTTTTTTTTTTTTTTTTCTGTAAAATGGGGCTGTCACCTATTACATAGTAATGTTGAGGCCTGAGAGAATGTGTGACAAGGGCTTGGTGCAAAGTAGACTGTAGATTGAGATTCCTAGGTTCGAAAGGATTCTGTTTCTTGGTTTTCTTACATTTGCAGATGACATGAGTAGTGGGTGCTGGCTGCACCATTATGCCTGATGTGCTTAATGACTGTTTTCACAACAAAACTGCAGACAGAGTCCATTTAAACAAGACAGTCTGCATACTTTATTGAAAGTCACATGAATAGGCCCCAGAATCTCTCTTTTTTCCCCTTACGTCACATTTATATTTCATACAGGCAATCTTTTTAGCCTTCTATTAATGTTCTTTGTGTCAAGTGCTTCATTTCCCTATGAAAATGAGGGCTTTTCTTCATCAGTAACTTCTCCTCAAAGTATCTTGCTTCTCTTTTCAATTGTTTTGGAAAAAAAAAAAATCATTTCTGAAACGATTTTCTGTACCTGCAATGTGTCAAAACTTGTTTCCACCAACTTTAAAAGTAGTATCATCAATCTACATTCTCTCAAGAGCAATATTTTTCTAGTCACAGAAATACTTTGTCCCCTACTACTCTATCAGTTCTAGTTATTATAGAATCAAGGAATTCTTGAAAAGGGAAAGATATGCCCCCAAGACAGGCAATTATTTTATAAATATTCTACATGACACTATTTTATTATTGAAATTGAAGGCTGAATTTTGCCCCTCAGTGCCTGGATGCCCCTCCACCTTTTCTCTCTCTCTCTCTCTTTCTTTTTTTGTAAGCAAAATCTTCAACAATATTTCTTATTCTAAATCATCTCTTGAATTTAGCACCACAGAAAGACCTTGTAGAGTTCTGATCACAAGGCATCAAGTACCTCAGAAGCAAAAACAAACAAAAAAATCTTTTTTTGCCTCTCTCATCCTGAAACTGCACATGCTGCAACCTCAGCAAAATATGCAGACACATAAAAAGGTCCTTTTTTTCCTTTTGAAAAACAGCCAAGTCAAGGACTTAATAACTACTAACTAAATGATATTTTAGTATTGTTTTCATTCCAGAACATAAAACTAAATGATGCTTTATAAAATGGTGCCAAATGAGTAAACTGTAGGTGGGGAGAAAGCACAACTCAGGAATAACTTCTAGCCTAGTTTTCATTCCCCTATAAACTGGGTCTGTAACTCTTTCTTCCCCTCAAACACTTGTCTTTTAATATTTTGTTATGCATTCCAGTTTTAGTAATATGGCCTCAGTTTGAACACCTACTTCATTGTGGCAAAGGGAAAATAGCATGGGGTTCAGAGTCAGAGAAGCCTGGGTTCAAAACATAGTTCTATTGACTTTCTGTGAGATCTTGAGCCAATTACTTTAGCTCTCTGGGCCATAATTAAACTTTATCTGTAAGAAGAGAATAGTACCTACCTAGCATGATTGTTGTAAAAACTAAATGAAGTACCTGGCACTTAGTTGGCACTTAATAAATGTTGGTTCCTTTGTTATCACTGCCAGTTTCTCTAACTCACTGGCTGGTAATTTCCTATAGTTGCTGCTCTTCAGTTATCACTCCCTCTTCCAATAGCCTTTTCTGAATGACTATCTATCAAGACTGGGCCAACCTAGCCCATTCCATTATTGTGTGCCTCATCACAGAAGCCCTTGCTCTTTAAATGAGAATGCCAAAGGGGAGGCACTTGAGTTCATTATTTGGGTATAATAGCCCAAAGCAGGGGCAAAGCGACCCAGTCGCTGCTCCTTGGCCTCTAACCAGATTGGTGGTCCCAACTCTTTAGGCCAGTTTTTTGATCAGTTTCTCAGGCAACACACAGTAATCTCATGGCCATGTATCTCATATACCTCTCCCACTGGGACTGCAGTTGCTTTCTCTGATTCTCAGTACTCTTCCAATGTTTGTGGTGGTGACTGTGGTTTACTTCTAAGAAAAACAAAGTCAAACCATGTCTTTGCCTATTATCAATATTCTGAAGCTCCAGTGATCATAGCTTCTGTGGCACAACTGTCTGCTTCAGTTAGTTATCTAATAGGGAAGAACAGGGAGGCCACGGCTCTGAGAACACAGCTCAGCAAGCACATCCTGGGTGAGGCCAGTAGGCATCAAAGAGACTCCATTTAGGGGTGAGCAGAAAGAAGAATGGTGACCACTAGCTCTCTTAAAATGGCTCTTTTACTCCTGATTTATTGTCAATTTAGCCTTTTTAGAGTTCAAACTTGGGGAAGGGAGACTGGGTAGAGCAAAGAGAGTTCAGTGTGGCCACCTGGCATGTCTTGATTTGGAATGCCATTAGGTTTCCATTTTCACAAAGGTTCTAAGTATGTTTGGCTTACATGTTCCTAAATCACCAATTAACTATGTTTGGGGTTCAGTCTTGAAAGTGACTACTGCCAATAACACTGTTATAAAGGCATTTCAGAGTTGGTCAGGCATGTGTGCTATCTCTCTCTGTGTGTGTATATACACACACACACACATACATATATATTTTTATTCCTCATTACTATAGCCAGGGCACTAGCAGGGCCTTGCTATAAAAGTACAAGTATAAAACCCTTTCTCTCACACTGAACTACATAATAATGATATAGATCCTAAAAACAGGCTATAGGAGCTCTGGTAGTGTAGTGCCTATGGCACTTGACAGTTAGCCAGAAGGCTGGTGGTTCAAACCCACCAGCCACTTCTCGGAAGGAAGGTTGGACAATCTACTTCCATAGTGATACCGCCTTGGAAACTCAATGAGGGGTAGCTATGGGTCGGGTCCGACTCAACAGCACATAACAACAACAACAAAGACAGGCATTTGGATAAGACACAAGCACTGACACTCCCTCCAGCAGCTTTCCTTTAACAAATGGGAATCAGAAACATCTATTCCTTAGATTTCTGACCAGTACACAATTTTGTTTTACTTCCTGCTCCATGAGATGATGAATGGGGGATGGGTAGAGTGCAAGGATTATGTCTGGAGTTTTTCTACATGGTTGCAAATCTGTGAGGATTAGGAAAGAGGGCAAAATCTAAAACCCAGAAGTGATGATAATCATTAAAACCACCAATTGTAAGGACCCTTGCTAGATAAGTCTGGTCTAATGGGAAGAACGTTGCATAGAAGCCCAGGAACCTGGGATCTTGTCCTGTCATGGCCAGTAACATGCTGTGCTTCAGTTTCTTCAATTGTAAATGTGGAAGTTAGACTAAATGATTTTGAAAGGCTCTTCCAATCTCATACTGAATTGGTTGCAAAAAGAGCCTTCGATCTTGAGGTCTGTGGTCCTTAAACTTTATTGAGTCACAAGCCCATTTGGAATTCAGTAGGATGCATGGACCATCTTCCCTAGAAAAGCACATTCTGGTGGCATTCTTCATACCATTTCATGGGGCTTCATCGAGTTCCTGAATCCATGGACACTGGGTTAAGAACTATAGAAGGCAGTCACAAGGCAACAGTGACAGCTGTCTGGCCTTAATCCATTTTAATTTTTCCTAGTATTCGACCTAAAAGTGGAACACTTTTAAGACAAACATAGTCTTCCTTTTTAAAATAAATGTTTTCATTTGTTTGTTTCTTTCTTGATTGCTTGGTAAGAAAGCTGTCAGGAGAAAACAAGAGGGAAAATAATTAAAACAGACCTAGGCTTTGACATGCCAAATGTGCTTTTCAGATTTGTCCTAAGCAGCTAAATGCAAAAGCAAGAACACCACCTTCCTATGTCCATATGAAAGAGTTGTGGGGGCTTCACACAGAAGCAAACAGGCTCTTGAAAACACATTGCAGTGCCTTGAACCTGGCACCAATGTCCATATCTTCGAAAAACATTACTGCTCCTCTAACCCCAAGGTAAGCAATGGCTTCAACTCAAGTGGCTTGGTCAAGGGGTCTATTCAGGATAGACCCCTAAGATCTTTAGTCCCAAATCTTTTATATTTCAATGGCCTTTGAAAAGGCAGGAAAATTAGAAAGAGTAGAAAACTGGACTCATTCAATTCAGTCAATTATTATCTTGGTTTCTGCAGAGTTTGGCTTGAGGGAGTCCAGCAATTCACAGTCTTATAGGAGAATAAGCAAGATCTTTGCTCACAGGATTCAAGATACCTTCTGAGGGGATGAGGATAGAATACAAAAGAAATAAATGTGTCCAGGACATTTGTCCCTTATTTTATAGCCTCCCAGAGACTGAAGGTGCAGGGCCAGTAAGGAGCTGCTGTTCAGCACAAAATTGCTCAGCATGCAAGGGTTTGAAGAATTTCAGAAGCTGGAAAGAGTCCCCTGAGGCCAAGGCTTTTAAAATCTGAAAGGAAAAGAGAGAGAGTAGGGAATTAGCTAGGACTGCTCAAGCACTTAACAGCTACTGAACAGTGAAGTACATTTTAGTAGCTAATCCTACAATTGGCAACTAATCTTCTGAGCACAGAGGTTGGCTTGTAACTGGCCCTCAAAACTCAGATCCCATGAAACAGGAATAGAGAATTTATGCCTTCCACCTTAACTCTAATCCCCAAAACTGTCTATCTTGGGAAGCAGAAGCATGATACTAGAACCTCTGAGATAAATCCCCTTCAGCATGGCACTGCCTTTATGTCCCTATAATACCTACAATCTTCTTTTTACTGGGACATCACCTCCTTAGGGGTAGATAAGCTTTTCCTTATCAGCTGATAAGAAGGTTATCCATCATAGACTTCTGACAACTGGCAGTAACATGAATAGAAAGAAGGCTAGGGAGCACATGGAAAGCCAAGCCCCAGATACCAGGATATCATTTGTTTGTATATTTGCTGTATTTGTTCATGTAATATGAGAAATCTGATAGCCAAGCAATCAGAACTCCAAGGTAGAAAAAGGAATTTCTATAACCCCCATGGCTACTGTTGCCTTAGCAAGTCACTTATCCTCTCTTCCTTTCATTTGTTGAGTTGCAATATATATTATTCTCCCTACTACTGGCAAGTGATATAGATCAAATAAGATAATGGATGTGCTTTCCATTAGACAAATGTAAAAGGATGAAGGGATGAAGGACTAGGGATGGAGGTTCAGGTGGGTAAGACTGAAATGATAACTTGATTTGAATTCCCTCTACAGATACTAAGGTGGACCTTTCTCTCTCTCTCTTTTTTTTTTTTTTTTAGTGTGATTTGGGTGCAAATTTACAAACAGATTCATTTTACTCTCAATAGTTCATACACATTTTATTTCATGGCCCTAATTTTAATCCCCAACCATAAAAAACTCCTCCCTTTGACTATCCCTTCCCTGTGTCCTTCGTATCTATGCATTCAGGTCTGTCCAGCTTTCCTTCTATGTGAATGCTGCCCCTCTGATGTCTCATAGCTGATTGATCTAAGGGGTACATCTCCCTAGGGTAGATGGGTGCATTTCCCTTGGGGTAAGTGTTTTGTTTGTAGGTCTTTCTACTGTTGGGCTGAGAGCCAATCCACAGAAGTGAGTCCAATTTCAGGACCAAAGGATAACCCAGGGCCACAGTCTCAGGGGTTCTACCAGTCTCTATTCAGCCAGTAATTCTGGTCATTTTTGTGTTTTTAAAATTTTGTTCCACATTTGTCTTCCCAATCTATCCAGGATCTCCAATTTTGGTATCTTTCCCAGTGGTTGGCATTGGTAGCCAGGCACCATCTCATTTTTCTGGTCTCAGGGTCATGAAGGCTGAGGTCCTCATGGTCCATCATATCTTTGGACTAATTGTTTCTAAATGACTTTGATTTTCTTCCCTCTTCTTTGCTCCAGATGAGACAAGACCAATAGTTGCATCTTAGATGGCTGCTCAAAAGCTTTTAAGACTCCAGTCGCTTCTCACCATGGTAGAATGTAGAACATAAGGTGGACTCTTGTCATCTGTTATAATACTAAAAGGGAGGTTACTGGTCTCCTTATAGACCCAAAGGGTGTCAGAATTGGAAGGTTTCAACCTTATCATTTTAAAGATTGGGAAATTGAGGAACAGAGCACTTTTCTGAGTACTTGCCTAAAATGTCACAGCCTAGGATTTCTAATGAATTGGGTTCAAAGGCAATTTGTAAAAGTACAATATAGTTTGGCTGAGAGAAGAGGAAAAGGGAAGAGGAAAGAGACTTAAAAACATGCGGAAACCTAGAAGTGGAAGGCATTACATTTAAGGGTCATAGAATTATAGGAAACTGAGACATGGAGGTGAGTGAGTTCCCATCCTCTGAATCTACATGGTATTCCAGTCCCTCAAAACTCAGATCCCATAAAGAAAACTTCTGTGGAATAAGGTTCTGTCATCAGGGGTGAAGACTACATACCTGTGGCCTCAGCTCTCATCTCCAGGAAGTCTGCCTTGAGAAGAACTGTGGGTAAAGAGGAAAGGCATTTCACTAACAATACAGAAATCAGGAGTGAAAAGGTAAAGCAAGGGATTGTGACTCTTCCAGGCCAGAGCCAAGGAAGGTATCTGAAAAATAGAGAATGATTCTGTTCAGATGTGTCAAAGTATCTAGTTCCATGATCACATTCTGTACTCTCTGGCAGGTTTCAAATAAACAGCCACCCCAAAAGGAAGACATCTTTAAAGTGTGAGAAAAATTCTTTGAGTATCAGACTATGATTGCCTAGGAGAGCACAGATAGGACTCTAATTTTCTCTGATAGGAAGAAGGGCAAGGAGGCAAGGGTACATACGATGTAAAACATGAATCCTCCTTTGTCCTTGAAAACTGAACCAGCCTTGTCCAGCCTCTTGATATTCTGAGATCAGTCCTAAATTAGCCTTGTCTGTAGACAGATAGGGTAGACAGAGCATCCTACATAACAGCTGGTCCCCAGAGCTATGTCCTCAGCTTTCTATTTTTCTCTTTTGTCTGTTTGCATCTACTCCCTGAGTTGTATTATTCCCTTATACAGTTTTAATCACCACCAAATACTGAAGACCCCTCAAAGGGCTACCATTCACACTGTAGTATGTATGAATGGGCACTTCTAGAATTGTACAGTGGCCATACTCAACAGTTTTGCCTCTAAATCTATGTAGTTTAAACCCTAACCACTACTCTAAGTTGCAGTTACCCAGAGGATCTGAATCCAGGGACAGCTACCTGGTTGTGCCATCATGTCTTTAAAATCACTGTGTCCAAAATTGAATGTATCAACTTTTCTACAAAAAAAAAAAAAAAATCATGCTCCTCCATGATTAATGATTCAACCATCTACTTAATTGCCTAAGTTACTCCTCTCTATCAATAATTTTCCAATCCCCCATGTTTGAAAAGCTAGTGAAGTCTTACTGAGTCTGCCTCAAATCTGTCCCTCCATTCCATTCCTAGGAGCTCTGGTAGTGTACTGCCTAAGGCACTTGACTACTAACCAGAAGGCCGGTGGTTCAAACCCACCAGTGACTCCTCAGAAGGATGGCTGGGCAATCTATTTCCGTAGTGATACCACCTTGGAAACCCAAGGAGGGTTTGCTATGAGTCGGGTCTGACTTGACGGCACATAACAACAACAATAATTCCATTCCTACTGGCAATGCTATAGGTCCAGGCCTCATCAACTCTTGCCAGGATGATTAGCTTCCTAAATGTCTCACTACCTCCAGTCTTTGCTCTCCAATCTATATTCCCTGGTACTACCAAAGTGATCTTTTTCAACTCAGTTAACTCTGAATATATACTGTCATGCTTAAAAGATTTCCATGACTCCTCATGGCCTATGGCATGAAGATTGAATGCCTCAGTGTGTCATATAAGGTCTTCATGATCTGTTCCCAGTCCATCTTCCTGGTTCACCTCCAGCTACAATGTCCTCTTTTTAACACCATGTTTTAGCTAAAGTGGAACACTAATCCCTACTTGAACCTATCTTGCATAAGCTATTCTATTTCCCTAAAATGTCCTCCCTTCCCTTCTCTTCTTGAAGAACCACTACTCAGTTTCTTTTGAACTGCTAGTGTTTTAAAATTACTGCGAGGGAGATGAATGAGGGAATGATGTCATTTGACTATCAGGCAACAACCAAGTGTGCAAATGGGAAGGAAAAAAAGGCAGGGCAAAGGTCAAACAGATCGCCATTTTGTTGGAAATGAGAGATCTTGGAAATAATGTCCATAGGAAGGGTTAACCATGTGATACTTGACCAGTGCTTAGAATGTAGATACACTGATGCAAGGGGCAGTTACAAAGCGAGGGCTTAGAGAGAAGACGAGCTTTTCTTATATGGATGTTGAGTAAGATAAACCTGTGGCTACCTAGGAATGTGGGCTCACGACATACTGAAGGGCAGGGGTACCCAGCTTGGCTTTACCTAGACTTCTGCCAAGAGAGAATATGAGGATAAGAAATGCATCATGGTTTTGGTTTCTTGGTTTGGAGGTTTGGAGCCATGGTTTCATGAGAAATCACAGTTAATTGATCTAATAGCGTGTTTAGTGCTTACTTTCTACCTTTTGGTTCATTGCATAGTTCCAGAGGTCCTAAAACCTTGCAAGTGAGGAGTTACAGTAAGATGGCAGAACAGGCAGAAAGAGTGCACAGACCCTCTTCAACAAAGAAAAGGAGAACCGATTACCATGGATACAGAAGATAATCCTGGAGCCCTGAGCTTTGCAGGGAAGGATATACAAGTGGACTAAACTCTAACTAGTACAGGAACCTGCATGAAAACACCAAAAAAAGGAGACATATGGAACTGCAGTTTGGCAGTGATCCTGACAACACAGACAGCTTGGATACTTCTGAGTGGTGTTATCACCTAAGAGTTAACCTAACAATCAGCCCTGCTAGAGAGGACTGTACTGTTGGCTGGTGAATAAAAGGTGAAGCAACAAAAAGGAAGGTGGGCTGAGCTGTGGAATTTTGCCTGGCACAGCCATTTTGAATGTTTACAAGTGGTCCAACCATTTTGTATATTTAAAGCAACAGTATTCTCCTAGATTCCAGGGACTTAAGAATAGGATCCACTTTCTGGGAACCTCAAGGACATTCCAGACATCAATGACTGGAAAGGTGCGATATTCCCCTTGTTACTCTTCTACACCACACCCTCTTAATGAACAGAGGTATGGCTATCCCTCACTCCCACCCACTTTCTGGGATGGCAGGAATTCCATCCCAGTCTGTGCGCTTGGATGGAGCCTGGGTGTCCTGCCCTGCCCTAATATATTTTTAGTTTGTTTGCTTTGTCTGTTTTAAAATTACTATTATTATTTTAGCAGGTCTGGTGGCATAGTGCTAAGGCATTTGACTGCTAACCAGAAGGCTGACAGTTCAAACCCACCAGCCACTCCTTGGAAGGAAGATGGGGCAATCTACTTCCATAGTAT
>NW_006922363.1:103080-103985 GCF_000298275.1 Orycteropus afer afer
TTTTTTGATGGTTATTCAATTGTTATTTTTGTCTAACTGAGTGAGAGACAGCAACAGTGCCAATACAACACAACGACATCCACACCTCATGTAGCGTCACTTACTGAGTGAGAGCCACCACTTCCTTCTCCACAAACTGACCAACAATAAACAAACACCAAGATGAGTCTGACTCACATGCAGCTGCTCTTCACAAAGAGTTAACAGAGATCTAAATACAACAAGGTCACAATGTCTCGGAGACAATAGACCATCACAGTTCACACAAAGAAGATAAAGTGGTAGAAACAAGGGAGCATGATACAGACCCAGAACACATTCCTGAGGAAGAAGTAACATTGGAACTCCCTGATAAGGAATTCAAAAGAATGACATTTAGGTATCTTCAAAGGATTGAGAGATAGATTATGGAAAACACTGAAAAAAAAATCAAGGAGAACATAGACAAAACCCTAGAACAATTTCAGAAGAAAATACAAGAACAAAATGACAAAATAAATGAAAAGTCAGAAATGATTCAAAATCTACAGATAGAAATCCATAAGATTAATACTAAATTGTCAGAAATAGATAACACATTGAAAGGGCAAAGGAGAAGAATTGAATCAATGGAAGACAGAATTAGTGAGACTGAAGACAAATATGTGAATACTTCTTTGTAAAGGGATTAATCAGAAAAAAGATCAAAACAAAATGAAGAAAGCCTAAGGTTCATGTGGGATATCATCAAAAGGAATAACCTACATGTAATTGGAATTCCAGAAGAGGACGAGAAAAATAAAACCACTGAGAAAATTGTTCAAGGTTTCTTGGTAGAGAACTTCCCTAATATGATGAAAAAGGGGAATATATTAAAGAAGTCCAATGAACCCCAAACAGGATAGACCCCAAAAGAAAATCACCAA
>NW_006922363.1:131928-137897 GCF_000298275.1 Orycteropus afer afer
AGATACCCTTCGATCCTGGAACTGAACCCACCCTGGAGAATTAACTTTCAGCTAAATAGAAAGGCCTATTAAAGTGAATAATAACACCAGGGAGGAACATACTCCTCAGTAAAATCAACTGTATGAGACCAAATAGGCAGCATTTGCCCCAAAACAAAGCTCAGAATGCAGGAAAGGGATGGAAATAATGAATAATGGAAAATGGGGAACACAGGGAGGAAGCAGGAAGAGTGCTGTTTTATTGAGGGAATTGTAACTAATGTTACGTAACAAAATGTGTATAAATTGTTGAATGGAAAACTAATGTGCTCTGTAAACTTTCACCCAAACTACATTAAAAAAAAAAGTAAAACAACAACAACAACCAAAAAAAAAAAAAAATAGAGACTTATTCAAAGACAGAGACAGAGGTAGAGAGTAGAGAGACAGAAAGACAGAGACACAGGGATAAACAGAGGAAACAAGAGTATGAGAGAGAGAGACAGAGAGGAAGAGAGGTACACAGTATAGAGACAAAGATGGAGACACAGAAAGAGATGGAGAGACAAAGAAAAAAGTGACAAACACAGAGGGACAGACAGAGCTAAAGAAAGACAAAAATAGAAGGTGAGAGTGAGAGCAAATCTTATGTTCATGATGCTTTTTAAAAAATGATTTGTTTTTTCTTCTGTCACCCGTGTCTTACCTTCCTGTTTTCCGAGAAGCTGTTTCAAAGAACCTGGTCCTGGAAGCCACCCTGCAAACAGAAGATAACCAAGTCCCATGAGTTGCTTTGGAATAGGTATGAGAACTAATGGCCAATGGAAGGGAAGAAGCCTCAGAACTAGATGGGTTACTGATGCCAGGCCCTGTCTTTGTCAGCAAAGGATCTGGGTCTGCAGACAAACCCAAATAACAGAATGGGAAATGGCCCAGAGCTCATAAGCTCCAAGGCCATGGCTGACATCCTTTGCCCACTGTTGATCCAGAATGGTCTAAACATATTGCCTATTAAGGTTTTTGGGGAATAAATAAAGGAAATGCTTGATTCCAAATTATAATTTTTAGAATTTTGCAAATACACTTAGTCAATTAGTTGAAGCTGTGAAGGCTTTGCTCTTCTTTCCACCAATTTTGTAATTATGAAAAAAGAATAGACACAAGAAAAGGGAAAACCAGGAATCAATATATTGAGAGGGGTCCTAGTCATTGACTGAAGAGAGGCTGGCCAGGCTTGCTGTGGCCAAGCAAGGCTGATCCATGAGAACTGCTGCCCCATCCTAGCTACTCCTCTGATTCATTGACTTGAAGCACAGATTCAGGCCTGCTGGATGTCAGGTCAGCTCTTATTCTTCTAGAGGCTCTCTGGAGAACTTGAGTCATTTTGGAAGAGTTTTGAAAATCCTACCATTTTCTTGTCCAAAATAAATGAATAAAAGCCTCAAGGCACAAATAAAATCAACAAATCTGTTCATTAAATTACTTTTAAAGCAAGTACAATAAGAAAATAAAAATATTTCCAGAGCCAGGAGAGCATAAAATAAGAGGATAATCATATCACTCTATAGAGATCACAGTTGTTGTTGTTATATGCCATCGAGTCAGACCTGACTCATAGCGACCCCTCCTTAGGTTTCCAAGGCAGTATCACTATGGAAGTAGATTGCCCCATCTTCCTTCCAAGGAGTGACAACAAAGAGATCACAGCAGCTAAGAAAAATAGGTCTCCTACCATGTAGCATAGTGGCTAAAAGCACTTGACTGTTAACCAGAAGGCTGGCGGTTCAAACCCACCAGCCACTCCTCGGAAGGAAGGTTGGGCAATCCTACTTCCGTAGTGATACTGCCTCGGAAACCCAAGGAGGGGTCTCTATGAGTCGGGGCCGACTCGACGGCACATAACAACAACAACATAACAACAACCATGTATTAAGGTTCAATTTGGTTTTAGGGAAATTTCTCACCCTTGGGTGTTGAGTGGAACATTCCAAATAAGGCTGGCCTGGGATATTCCCCTAGACTAGGAAGTGAATGATATCCCCAGGGTTGTACATTGTACAGCCTTCACAACCATATATGGTGATTTTGGAAGCATTTCTGGTAGTCTAAGTCAGACCTTTTATCATTAGGCCATAGTTGAGGAAGAATGTTTCTTACACGGATGACGGGATCTCCTCTGCACTGCCAGCCACAATATCTGGCTTTGGTTCTGGCTTCTGGGGAGTAGCTGCCCGGCAGGGAGGGTCTGGAGGCCTCATTGGGGGGCGGATGATGGTTGGTTTTTCTCCTGGAGGCCGCAGTTTGGTAAAACTGTTAGAATCTCCTGGAAGACAGAACAACACCAGGAACTTTTTGATGGTTACCCAAATTAAACAATACTTATGAGCAGGCACCTAATATTGTAGTTATTGAGACCACTGGCTTTGGACCCCATTTCTTCTTGATCAACAAAAACTCTGGACATTTCTTCTGTAGTTTTCCAGAAGCTGTCCCTTCAGAAAGTCTGTTTGAACCCCAGCTGTTTTGAATCCCAGCTCTCAAACTTTAGATTTATGTGACTCTGGGTTTGTCATGTGTTGTGGTTACCTAGTGTCACTCTGACAAGAATATACCACAAAAAATGATGGCTTGAACAAACAGGAGTTTATTCTCTTACCATTTGGACGCTTTAAGTTCGAATTCAAAGTGCCAGGCCCTAGGGGCTGGATGAAAGCCCCTCAACCTTGGGCTTCAGCTCTGCCTCCTGCTCCCTGTCCACTGAAGCTAGAGGTTTTTCTTCACTGAGCTGCTGGCTGCTGAGGCTGACAAGCCCAAGGTTGATAAGTAAAAAGGCACAGTCCCGATGTTACCAAACCACATTGCAGGCCATAAATTCAAGTCCACTGAAAGTCCCAAGACTGGCAGAGCATGGCAGGCTGTTGAACAATGACACAGCTATATGCATAAGCTAGAGACCATCCCCAAAGCTGTTTCTTTATATGGGAAGCAGACCACATCCCTAAGGCAGCTACTCAGCTGCTCACAGTAGATTACACCATGTAACTGATTACCAGTCTCATCATGGGGAATACTACATCCAGCTGCCCAGCCACTCAACCAGGCCCAGCCAAGTTGACACACAAATTTAACTACCACATCATGTATTTGTTAAACCTCAGTTTCCTCATCTATATAATCAAGATCAATATTGTAATGCCTTACAGAGGTACTGAGAAGATTAAATTAGACACTAATATGTTTAGTTTATTAGGTACTAACATATTATGTCCTGATACATAGTAGGCACTTAGTAAATGTTTGATGACAAATTTGAATTTGTTAAATTACCTCAGCTCACACCCAAATCCAGGCCCTTCTCATATAGGCATTGACTTTCATAGCAGTGTCCTAACTTGCTGTCCTGCCACCACCTCTCTAGTTCTAGGTCAGTCAATACAAAATGAATAAATAATTTTTATAAAATGGTTATGGCAGAACTCTGGTGAAACAAGTACACTCACACATTGCTGATGGGTACTGTAAAATGGGCTTATTCTGACTAGATAATCATCAATATTCTGGCACAATGTGGATGCAGTGCATAATCATAACTATGAGACAGTTCATTCTAAGTGATCCAGTAATTCTACTTGGGGAAATATGCCCAAAGAAATTAACCCAAGAGGAGAAAACAAAACAAAACCAAGAAAACGCATTTGGCAAAAAAACATCCATCATAACAGCAAAAAGCTGAACTTATCCACAAAGGTTAAGCAAACTACAACCATTTATGTAGTACCTATTTTTTTTTTCTTTTATTATGCATAAGAAAACCCAGTGTAGTACAAATAATTAAATGCTAACTGAAAGGTTAGAGGTTTGAGTCACCCCTACATACCTTGAAAGAAAGGCCTGTCAATCTACTTCTGATAAATCAGCCATTGAAAACCCTAAGGAGCACAGGTCTCTTATGATACAAATGGACTTACCATGTGTCAGAGGTGATTCCACAGCTAATGTCACTGTTATTATCCATAAACTGATGAAAATTTGGGTCAGGTCAAAACAAAAATATGCATAATATATAAAAAATTTTTTAAAGTCCACAAAAAGTGCTCATGGCCTGGGGAAGCCCATATTGAAATAGACATATGTGCAACTATGCAAGGGTATGAGTAGATCTTTATATTGATTCAGTTGATATTGATTCAATTTTCTTTCTATAAAAATATTTAAGTAAATGTAAAAAATATTAAATTTAATCCATACAATATTGTTTTAAGATTTACTTCATTATTTTTATATTATTTTCCTCTTCTTAAAGACATTTTCAAACTCCTTAGCTTAAATTCAAGTCTCTCCATGAGCTAGTCCCAAACCATCTCCTTGGAAACAAATCCTAGACCTTAACTAACAGCCCCTTCAAAGCATGCCTTGAATCTCACTTCTAGGTAAGACAGTATGGAATAATGGAAAAACACAGAGTGCACAGTTGGGCAGATCTGACTTTGGACTACTTCCTTGCCATGGAACCTCTTTAACTTATTGGTTTCCTTATTTGGAAAATAGAGGTTGTAAGGACTAAATTGTTGTTCAGTAATGTCGAGTTGGTTCCAACTCAAAACGGACAACAGAATGAAACTCTGCCTGGTTCTGCTCCATTCTCACAATCATTATTATGCTTAAGCCCATCCTTGCAGCCACTGTGTCAATCCTTCTCATTGAGGGTCTTCCCCCTTTTCTCTGACCCTCTACTTTTCCAAGCATGATATTCTTCTCCAGGGACTGGTCCCTCCTGACAACATGACCAAAGTAGGTGAGAAGATGTCTGGCCATTCTTGCTTCCAAGGACCATTCTGGCTATACAGATTTGTTTGTTCTTCTGGCAGTCCATTGTGCATTCAGTAAGTTAGGACTAAATTAGATGGCCTACAAAGAATCCTAGCATAAAACAGGAGTCAGTATGTAACAGACTCTGCCCTGGTTCTTACCTGATGTGTGCCCCTATTTCCATATCTTATCTGCATTGTAGCCATCCCTCAAGACTCAGCTCAAATTTCACCTCTCTGCACACTCCAGATGACATAAGTAATTAGGATCCATGCAAATGCCCATGAAATGCTTATATATTGCCTCATGGAATGTTTTAAAAAATATATTTCAATTTATTCTGGTAAGGGAGACAAATATGAAAAGAGATCGAAATACACTGTGATCCGTGTTCTGATGGACAAATGAAACAAATACTATTCATATGTTTCTTAGGTGCCATCGAATTGGTTCAGACCCATAGTGATAACACGTACAACAAAACAAAACACTGCCTGGTCCTGAGCCATCCTCACAATCATTGCTATGTTTGGGTCCATTGTTACAACTGTTGTTGTTGTTGTTATGTGCCGTCAAGTCAGACCCAACTCATAGCGACCCCTCCTTGGGTTTCCCAGGCAGTATCACTATGGAAGTAGATTGCCCCATCTTCCTTCCGAGGAGTGGCTGGTGGACAGCTACTGTGTCAATTCCATCTCATTGAGGAGTTTGCTCTTTTTTGTTGATCCTCTACTTTACCACACATGATGTCCTTCTTCAGGGACTGGCCTCTCCTGATAACATGTCCAAAGTACACAAGATGAAGTATCAGCATTCCCCCTAGCTGTACTTCTTTCAAAACAAATTTGTTCATTCTTTTGGCCATCCATGGTATATTCAATATTCTTCACCAACACCATAATTCAAAGGCATAATTCATTGTCCATATTTCTCATGCATGTGAGGCAATTGAAAATAACATGGTTTGGATCAAGTGCTTTGTACTTAGTCCTCAAAGTGATATCTTTGTTTTTTAACACTTCATTTTTTTCCCTCTGAGAGGTCAGATGGAAAGCAAATCCATGTTTTCCACTCTTTCTGCCTCCATAATATGGAACGTATCTAGGTGTTACTCATGGGCATAATTGTGTCCCCCCAAAATATGTATTGGAATCCTAACCCCTATGCCTGTGGATGTAATT
>NW_006922363.1:138472-139421 GCF_000298275.1 Orycteropus afer afer
CTCCAATTCCAGCTTTCTAAGGAATTGCCATACTGCTTTCCACAGTGGTTGTATCCCTTCACAGTCCCACCAGCAGTGTATGAGAGTCCCAATCTCTCTACATCCCTGCCAGCATTTGTTATTTTCTGTCTTGTTAAACCTTTCCATCAGTCCTGGGGTGAGATGGTATCATATTTTGGTTTTGATTTGCATCTCTCTGATGGCCAGTGATCATGAGCAGGTCTTCATGTTTGCTGGCCACCTGAATATCCTCCTTGGTGAAGGGTCTATTCATGTCTTCTGTCCATTTTTCAACAGGACTGTTAATTCCTTTTGTGTTGAGGCCTTGGGGTTTTCTATAAATCTTAGAGATAAGCTCTTTGCCAGATATGTAATTATCAACAAGTATGAATTTATTACTGTCATTTTGCTATGTGCTTTTTTGTAGTGTTGACTTCTTTGTTCCATATAATTTTCTGTGCCAAGCTCATTTTGTTTATGAATCATGTTATCACTTCCTTCACTGCTATTGTTTTAGTATTTGCTAAATATTTGTGCTGGTCCTCATTTTGATTTTGATGTGAAGGTTTATCCTTTTTCTTAGAAGTTACCCTGTGATTTACAGTTTTCTTTCCAAGTTTAGAACAGTCCGTTTTATCTTATAGTTGTCTTCACTTCCCTACCATCTAGAAGTTCTGTAACGACACAATTTTTTCCCTCTTTTTGGTTTGTAATTGTCCTCATTTGTTGATTAATGTCTCTGGTTCCTTGTTTACAATCTTGTAGGCTTATTTACTTTCGCTACTTCCATAACTGGGTTGGTTTCTAGCTTATGTCATCATGTGTGTTAATGGTCAGTTGTTGGCTATTGTGGCTTCTCTGTCCAAAGGATTCCCTTTAGCATCTCTTGTAAAGCTGATCTGGTTTTAATTTGTTAATTTCTGCTTATCTGGAAATGTCCTAATTTCAC
>NW_006922363.1:140249-142198 GCF_000298275.1 Orycteropus afer afer
ATCTTGCTTCTTTTTGTGGACTGTGATGCTCTATTGTCTCTAAGGCATTGTGATGTTTTTGTGTTTATATTTAATTGGTGATTGTATGTTGGAGTGACTTGCCCATGATTTTCATTTTTGTATGTTATCGATGTAAGCAGGGTACTGTGCTGTGCTCCTCTATTTGCTGGTTGGCAGCATTTATACACTCCCCACCTGTCTCCTATCCTTTTGTCAGCCTCCCCTATGTCCCTGGCATCCTTGGGAAACAGAGCCTATTCTTAGGTCCCTGGAATTCGAATGAGAATGCTGTCACTATAAAATAAAAAATGGCCAGCACTTGTAGAGATTAAAAATTGCTGTGCCCTTGTTCACTTTAAATATCCAAAATGGCCACCACTGGTAAACAATCAAAATGTCTGTGACCTCTGCATAGCCTAAAGTCCACAGCTCAGATTGTCTCCCTTCTTGCTGTTTCCCTTCTTAGTCATAGGCCACCAGTGGAGTTGTCCCTGCAGCCCTTGGTGACCAGGGATGGTCTTTAGGTCAATTCTCAGGTCGCACCACCATTTGGAAATATTCAGGCTGTTGGTCCCATCAGAGTAGCTGACAGTCCACTGCTCCGACCACCTCCGTACTCACAGTTTTCGTTCAGGTTTTTCCACTAGTTGGTGCCTAATCCACTTCTGTATACTTCCTTTCAAAGCTCAGGGCTCCAGGATTATCTTCTGTATCTCTGTCAATTGGTTTCTCTTTTCTTTGTTGAAGAGGGACTGTGGAGCTTGTTTGCCTATTCCAGCATCTTACTGGATATTTTTGTTAACACTTTAAAGAGGTCTTTTGTGGCAGATTTGCCTGATACAATACAATGTTTAATTTCATTTATAAAAAACTTTTTATTGTGGTTTGGGTGAAATTTTACAAAGCAGATTTGTTTTACATTGAACAGTTCATACACATTTTGTTTTGTGACACTGAGTACAATCCCCACAATGTAACAGCTTCCCTTCCACTTCCACCCTGTGGTTATCCTTTCCCTCTATCTTTCCTGCCTATTCATTCCTGACTGCCCAGCTTTCTCCCTGAGCAAATGCTGACCTTCTGATTTCCCATGGTTGATTGTTCTAAGGACTGCATGAAATCTTATCTATTGTTTGACTGAAAGTTAGCCATGGAAATGACTCCAATTCTAGACCCAAAGGGTGACTAAGTGCGACAGTCTCAGGGGTTTCACCAGTCATTCTTGAACAAGTAATCCTGACTTTTTCTATCCTTTTTTGTTTTAACTTTGTTCTACATTTTCTCCCACTATATCCAGGATCTCTAATTTTGATCCCTCTCTCAGTGGTTGGCAGTGGTAGCTGGGTACCATATAGTTCTTTTGGTCTCAGGGTCCTGTAGGCTGAGGTGCTCACGGTCCACTAGTCTTAGAATAATTATTTCAGTGCATCTTTGATTTTCCTCACTATTCTTTGCTCTGGATGAGGAGAGACCAGTAGTTGCATCTTAGATGGCTGCTCACAAGCTTTTAAGACCCCAGTTGCTACTCACCAAAGTAGGATGTAGAAAAGTGTTTGTGTGTACTATGTTGTGGCAGTTGAGCTTGATATTCCCTGCAACCATGATCCCAAGCTCGCAGGCCCAGTGACTCATTCTCTCAAGGTGCTTAATTATGGCTAAGAAGTCATTCTAACTTTGTTCCCTGTTAGCTCTACACTAAATATGGACATTTTTATAGCACATAGAAAAACACATACAGGAATATTGTCTGCCCAACCTATGTATGGTCATTTGCCTATACATACCTGATCTTCTTGCCTGTCTACTTATAAATCCATCCATAGATTAGTGTTAACTATCTTTCATCTCTTATTGCTATTGTTTAATTTACTGACTGCTGCTTCCGTATGTGTTGATTGTGGATCCAAGTAAAATGAAATCCTTGACAACTTCATTATTTTCTCCATTTA
>NW_006922363.1:142938-144927 GCF_000298275.1 Orycteropus afer afer
TGATCATCTTTCTTTGGAATGGGCACAAATATGGATCTCTTCCAGTCTTTCAGTTGATTGAACAGGTACCTCAAATTTCTTGGCATAGGTAAGTGAGGGCTTCTAGTGTTTTTTGTCCATTTGTTGAAATATCTCAACTGGTGTTCTGTCAATTTCAAGAGCTTAGTTTTTTGCTAGTGCCTTCAGTGCAGCTTGGACTTCTTCCTTCAATATCATCAGTTCTTGATCATATGCTACCTCCTGTAGTAGTTGAATATCTCAACCAATTCTTTTTGGTACAGCGACTCCATGTATTTCTTCCATCTTCTTTTGAGACTTCCCACATTGTTCAACTGCTCATATTCACAAAAATAAAAATTCTTGCCCCTCATATATACTCCATCTTATATATCTGCACATAACAACAACAACAACAATATATCTGCACATACCATTCTTTTAGGACTAGACTGGACACACAGAATGCAGCAGAAGAAATGACCAAAATTATAACAACAATCCTATTTTTTCTAACACACTTTATACTTTTCAAAGCACTCTCCCAGGTGATAACAATTTTATGTTCACAATAAGCTTGGGATAGAAGAGTACATATATCTTACCTCCCATTTTATAGAAAAAATAAACATTCAAGAAAGGTCAACTGACTCACCCACAATCATACAGTTAGATAAGTGGTAGAGCAAGGATTGAAACCCCTATCTTCTGTCTCCTCATCCAGTGTATTTCCCAGTGTCCATTGCTTTTCTGTTATCAGTAGTAATACAAGAACAATTATAGATGATTATAATGATAGTAATAAAATAATAATGGTAAAAAAATATTAGCTACCTTTTTACTGAATATATGTTCTTTTCTAGGTATGACACTATACAAGGTGCTTTATGCCCATTTTATCCTTTAACATTTGTCATAATCCAGCCAAGCAGAAAGTATTATATCTGGCTTACAGCTGAGGAAATAGAGACTCAGAGAAGTAACTGCATAGTTAATAAGCAATAGATCCAGGTCCATCTGATTCTTGAAGTCCATATACTCCCAACTAACAGTGGTTCTCAACACTGGTCATGCATTAGAAATGTGAGGAACTTTAAAATCATACAGTAACTGGGTTCCACTCCCAGAGTTCCTAGTTTAATTGAATGAGTTGGGACCTGGGGAGGGATATTTTAAAAGTAAATTTCCTAGGTGTTATTACAGGCAGCTAGGGTTGAGAACCACTAGGCCACATAACAGAACCTTCTCAGTACAGCTCACAGATTGACAATGCAATTTCTACTGGTTACTAGAGGGAGAGTCAGACAAGAAAGATATGCTGCACTGTCAAAGTGAGAAAATATTTCTGTCTGAAGCCACGTCTGTCCTATGGCTATCGCTTCCTTTGATGACACTCTCCTAAAATACAAACCTCACTTCTCAAGTTTTGTTGTGTGTCATCCAGTCAATTCCTACTCCACCCCATGGGATTAAGTAGAAGTGCCCCACTGGGTTTCCTAGTCTGTAATCTTTATGGAGCAGATCACTAGGTCTTTTCCCCCATGGAGAGGCTGGTGGGTTTGAACTTCCAAATTTTCATTATGGCAGTCTGCTTCCATAAACTTTACAGCCTTGGAAACCCTACGGGGAAATTCTACTCTATCCTACAGGGTCACTAGGAGTTGGAATCAACTTTATGGCAATGGATTTTTAACGAGTATATATGTGCCTCACCATTAATCATCTCTTTCCCAAATAACCTTCACAATGTTATCACATGCCCAAATTCACATCATTCTTCAAGACCCTGATATCTCTTACTCCTAAGATGCTCCAATCACCTTTTTCTGACTCTTAAGGCACTAATTGCCTTGCACTTTGAATCAGGGCTCTTTGTTTCAGTGGCTCTATTGCCCCTATAGGAGCTCTGGTAGCATAGTGCCTAAGGCACTTGACTGCTCACCAGAAGGCTGGCGGTTCAAACCCACCAGCCACTCCTCAGAAGGAAGGTTG
>NW_006922363.1:146968-147799 GCF_000298275.1 Orycteropus afer afer
CTGGGTTCTCAATTCTATTCCATTGGCCTATGTGTCTGTCATTGTACCAATACCAGGCAATTTTTTGACTACTGTGGCTGTATAGTAGGTTTTGAGATCCAGCTATCCTGAGTGTTTTTTAAGCACTTTTGTACTCAGCATGATGTCCTCACAAGGAATGCACACAAATGATCTCACATATAAACTCTGCCTTTCAGGAGCTTAAAATGGAACTGGGCCATGTAGTGACACTGGAGAGAAGAAAGCGTTAACATTGCAATTCAGCACCCATACTTTAGGGTCAAATTTGGGTGCCAGAAGTAGTAGGGTAAAGGAGAGGTCCCTGGGGCAGGATTATCAGAAGGCTTCGTGGAGGTGTGGGACTTGATCTGGACCTTAAGGAATGGCCAAGAATCCTTCTTTGCCCCTTCCCCTTTTTCTAGATGTTTAGCATGATCATAAAGAGGTTGAGGGTGGAAAGAGCAACTGTAAGCTTTTTTATGCTATCTACATTTAAGGCTTAAGGTTTCTCATAGGCTCCAGAATACAGAGGAGATGACATCTCTATTGTCCATGCCTGCCAGATGCTTTGTAAACCTATTCTCACATAATTTCCACAAAAATATTGCCTGGAACAGGCAAAAGTTCCCCATTTATACTTGAGAAAACTGGCTCAAGGAAGTGAATATGACCTAAGATCATGTAGCCAATAAACAGCCTCCCATAAAAAGAAAGCAATTGCTACCATTTATTGAGCACTCATTATATGCCAGGAGCCCTGGTGGCACAGTGGTTAAAGTGCTCATCTGCTAACCAAACAGGTTGGTGGTTCAAACCCACCAGCCACTCTGT